>NW_027152547.1:0-73383 GCF_040937935.1 Hyperolius riggenbachi
AACTTACTGTTGGCTCTCGATTCTAATCTATCACTCCGATTTGCAAACGGATTTCACTGAAGCTGTAACTTTCATCCCAGAACATAGTTTAGGGGCCATTACCTCTTCAACTATAGTCATTTTTCTTTCGATTGCAAACGTAACCAGTTTTTCAATGGTGTAATGGTTTAACATAGAAAACTTACCGTTGGCTCTCGATTCTAATCTATCACTCCGATTTGCAAACGGATTTCACTGAAGCTGTAACTTTCATCCCAGAACATAGTTTAGGGGCCATTACTTCTTCAACTATAGTCATTTTTCTTTCGATTGCAAACGTAACCAGTTTTTCAATGGTGTAATGGTTTAACATAGAAAACTTACTGTTGGCTCTAGATTCTAATCTATCACTCCGATTTGCAAACGGATTTCACTGAAGCTGTAACTTTCATCCCAGAACATAGTTTAGGGGCCATTACTTCTTCAACTATAGTCATTTTTCTTTCGATTGCAAACGTAACCAGTTTTTCAATGGTGTAATGGTTTAACATAGAAAACTTACCGTTGGCTCTAGATTCTAATCTATCACTCCGATTTGCAAACGGATTTCACTGAAGCTGTAACTTTCATCCCAGAACATAGTTTAGGGGCCATTACTTCTTCAACTATAGTCATTTTTCTTTCGATTGCAAAGGTAACCAGTTTTTCAATGGTGTAATGGTTTAACATAGAAAACTTACTGTTGGCTCTAGATTCTAATCTATCACTCCGATTTGCAAACGGATTTCACTGAAGCTGTAACTTTCATCCCAGAACATAGTTTAGGGGCCATTACTTCTTCAACTATAGTCATTTTTCTTTCGATTGCAAACGTAACCAGTTTTTCAATGGTGTAATGGTTTAACATAGAAAACTTGAGGGGGCGTGGCTTGACGCTGGAGCTGGATGGAGGTTTGAGCTAAGAGCTCCCAGCTAAAGGCCTTCACTACAGCGACCTAAAGCACCCAAAGAGGAATCTGTTTCGGCGAAAACGTGGGGGAACTTCCCTAGAACACAATGGAATACCAGAAAGCAACTTTCAGAAAGAAATACCAATCTCCCAAGCCGAGAAAACTGCTAGATTTCTTCCAGGAAGAGAGCCAAGATGGCCGCCGGGCCCAGCAAGACAACCAGGAAGCAGGCCTGCAGCACACACCGCTCTCACAGAGGAACCGTTTCACTCCTCTCTACACCCCACACCGCAAGGCTGACCCAGCAGATGAGGTCGAGGACAGCGAGGAAGACTCCCCTGACGATCATCGCTCACGGAGCCCCCTGAAACCGGTAAAGTGCGCACCGCCGATTACGCATGGCAGCATACGCGATACGCATGAGAGGGACACGCATGGCCGCGATACGCGTCAAAATTTTACGCATGAAGAGGAACCAACGCGTAAAAATGTACGCAATAAACAGACAACTTTCAGTCCTCAAGTTCCTTTTCCTGCTCCATTAGAACAGGCTTCTTCAGGACCAACAACCCCAGATCCAATACTAGACTTTCCGGTATCTAACGAGCCTATATCACAACAGTTCTTTAAGGACTTCATGTTGTCTTTTAGGGGAGCAATGCAAGAAACCATGCAAGCAAATATGACTGAACTTAAAACAGACATGAGACTCCTTGCTGGTCACGTGTCAATCTTTGCAAAAGAAACCGACCAGCGTATTACCAAACTTGAAAATAAAATGGCAGAAATGGTGACAGCCTACAATGAGCTGGTGGTAGCTCACGAAGGAGTAGTGGGGGAGGTCAAGTGGACCAAAGAAAAACAGGCGGATGCGGAAGATAGGAACCGCAGAAATAATGTCAAGATCAGGGGAGTTCCTGAATCCATTAATACTGACTCTCTTAAGGACTATGTTAAAGAGGTCATAAAGAAGACCTTACCCTCAATACCAGAGAGTGAGCTGATCATAGACCGTGCACACAGACTCCTCAAACCAGCATTCATCCCTGACAGGCTACCCAGAGACGTCATCACCAGAGTTCATTTTTTTCACGTCAAGGAACAGTTTCTGGCCTCAACAAGAAGAGGGAATAAACTTCCGGACCCATATAAAGATCTAACACTCTTCACAGACCTTTCCCAGGCTACTTTATCAGCAAGGAAGAAATTTGCTCAGATAACTGCATCATTAAGAAATAAGAAAATCCCGTACACCTGGGGTTTCCCCACAAAATTGCTCATTATGGACCAGGGAACAACACATGTGATAAAGGATGAGCAGGAAGGCATGGACCTACTGAAAAAGTGGAACATTCCCATCTACATATCTAGAGATGGTAGACCCTTCTCCAGAGAAGCTTCCCAGAAGCAACAACCTATGGACTGCTCTCAACCTCCACCTCAACTTTTACCTGACCCTGGAGCAGAAAAATCTGCAGAGTCCTCTGCAGAGACCTGAAAGTATTAGGGCCTTTACCACATACTTTTGCCCCCAAGAGACTTTCTCCTGTGAGTTACTTAGTCTCTCACACTGCTGAGGAGAATAGTCATGCCTAGTTCCACTTTAGTGGTTTTAGGCCAACTGGCCACACTGAAGATCGCTTTACTGTTACTGCGTATCTTCTGTACAACTGACCAGTATTTTGATATACTATCTAACGTTTTTCCTTACAGATCCAATGTCATACTAACATTATCACAAAGGTCTGTATGGATTGTCTTTTCACTTCTGTTTATGTTTTTGTCTTTGCTTAGGTTAAGATACTCACTGTTGTTACTGTTACTGTTGTCCCAAATGTATCTGTCTAATAGAATTAATATCTTTTCACAACGTACCAAAAGGGTTAAAAGAAGGTCTACTGCCAGGGCTGGGTTAATTGTCGGAATAGAACATATATGGTTACTGATAGACAGGTTTAAAATTATAAAATGACCAAAGATTTTAAGCTTCTCTCATTGAATACAAGAGGGTTAAATTCTCACAGGAAAAGGTATCTACTTCATAATTTGGCTAGGAAAGAGAAAGTGGATATAATTTTTCTCCAAGAAACCCACTTGAATGAGTCTGGAGCAAAGAAATTTAAACTCCAAAATTATAGCAATATATACCACTCTAATCTCCTACACAAGAAAAAATCAGGAACTAGCATAGCTATTAAAGACTCATTAGGATTCATAGTAGAGGATTCATATAGCAGTATAGATGGAAGAATGGTAATGATCAAGGGTACACTAAATTCACAATATTACACATTCGTAAACATATACGCCCCAAACCTTCATCAAATCAGGTTTCTAAATAAAAAGATGAAGAGGATCTCTGACTTCAAGAAGGGATACCTAATTATCTCAGGAGACTTTAACTCCGTAGTAGACCCCAATATGGTGGAAACCACTTGTATAGGCCTCACTCCCTGGGATCTAAGTAGAGGGGTACCCCCTCATTTCCCAGGTTGAGAGAGTCCTCCTAACTATAGAGTCCAACTCAACCACCTTGCCATGCACATTGGGATGGAAGATACTTCCTTAGTAACATCTTTTCCCCCTGACTATACATGTCAAATAAATATTTGGCATTATTGTACTTAACTTAATGCTAGACAGATATATGCCCTAATTCCCCCCCTTTTCAGACAGTCTAGTCTTGATTAGTTTTCTTAACATATTAACTCAGATTAAGTGATCTAGATACAGCTTACACAAATTCAAGTTTATAAACTTTCTCTCTGCAAAATTTACTTTACGCGTTTTAACATTAATTTATATATACCTAAGTATTCATACATTGTTGGTTTATGCTTCCTTCTCTTGAGGTTAAAACACACTTAATTTAAGCTATTTTGAGTTTTTGAATCAATTTCCCCAAAAATTTGGTGAATTTGGGTAAATTTGCAAAAAACGCGCAAAAAACGCGCAAAAAACGCGTTTTGCCGCTTTTGGGCGTTTTTGTGGCGGTTTTGCGGCTTTTTGCCGCTAAAGAACCGCCACTGAAACGCGTATGAGATAATACGCGTTTACGCATGGAAACACATAGATACGCATAGTCGACATGTCTTTACGCGTTGAACGCGTATTCTTATACGCGTTTATACGCGTTTAATACGCGTCAAGCGCACTAAAGTTACACACAAGTGCGTAAATTAATCCTCATCATAAATAAGTAGCGTTTAGTATAGGAAAATAGTCACAGATTACAATTGGTGTTATACATGCGACTTTTTAGGCGAATAACCCATAATGAAACTGTTTCGTTCACTAACTCAAATTATTTTTTATCTTACCTAATAGTTGTTATATTTTAATATAATAATAACAATTTAACGCGTCTCTAACATTAATTTATATACATTTAAGTATCTATACACGGTTGGTTTATGCTTCTTTCTTTGAGGTTAAAACACATTTAATTTAAGCTAATTTGAGCTTCTGAATCAATCTTCTAAAAAATATGGTCAATCTTGGCAAAAAACGTGCAAAAAGACGCGCAAAAGGCGCCTTTTGCCGCTTTTGGGCGTTTCTGTGGCGGTTTTGCGGCTTTTTGCCGCTATAGAACCGCCGCCGAAACGCGTAAGAGAAAATACGCGATTACGCATGGAAATACATAGATACGCATAATGAATATGCTTTTACGCGTCGAACGCGTACTTTGTGCGCGTTTATGCGCGTTTAGTGCGCGTCAAACGCATTAAAGCTACACATATCTGAGTAAATTAACCCTCATTATAAATAAGTAACGTTTAGTATAAGAAAACAACCACAGAACATAATATGTGCTATACATGCGACCTCTAAGCGAATAACACATAATGAAACTTTTTACTCACTAACTCAAACTACCAAAGAGTTGTTATATTTTAATGTAATAATAATAAGATAATAATATTAACATGAGAATTGTTTATATCATCCTTACATAACTTCACTACCTCAGGACTATACATGTCTTATCCATTTTGTATTTATATACTAATGCTCAATAATTTGTATTATCTAACACACAAGCAATGTATATTATAATTTGTCATCTATATCTGTCTGATAACTGTACTGTTATATTTTGAAAAACTTCAATAAAAATTATAGTTGTTGGTTTAACATAGAAAACTTACCGTTGGCTCTCGATTCTAATCTATCACTCCGATTTGCAAACGGATTTCACTGAAGCTGTAACTTTCATCCCAGAACATAGTTTAGGGGCCATTACCTCTTCAACTATAGTCATTTTTCTTTCGATTGCAAACGTAACCAGTTTTTCAATGGTGTAATGGTTTAACATAGAAAACTTACCGTTGGCTCTCGATTCTAATCTATCACTCCGATTTGCAAACGGATTTCACTGAAGCTGTAACTTTCATCCCAGAACATAGTTTAGGGGCCATTACCTCTTCAACTATAGTCATTTTTCTTTCGATTGCAAACGTAACCAGTTTTTCAATGGTGTAATGGTTTAACATAGAAAACTTACCGTTGGCTCTCGATTCTAATCTATCACTCCGATTTGCAAACGGATTTCACTGAAGCTGTAACTTTCATCCCAGAACATAGTTTAGGGGCCATTACCTCTTCAACTATAGTCATTTTTCTTTCGATTGCAAACGTAACCAGTTTTTCAATGGTGTAATGGTTTAACATAGAAAACTTACCGTTGGCTCTCGATTCTAATCTATCACTCCGATTTGCAAACGGATTTCACTGAAGCTGTAACTTTCATCCCAGAACATAGTTTAGGGGCCATTACCTCTTCAACTATAGTCATTTTTCTTTCGATTGCAAACGTAACCAGTTTTTCAATGGTGTAATGGTTTAACATAGAAAACTTACCGTTGGCTCTCGATTCTAATCTATCACTCCGATTTGCAAACGGATTTCACTGAAGCTGTAACTTTCATCCCAGAACATAGTTTAGGGGCCATTACCTCTTCAACTATAGTCATTTTTCTTTCGATTGCAAACGTAACCAGTTTTTCAATGGTGTAATGGTTTAACATAGAAAACTTACCTTTGGCTCTCGATTCTAATCTATCACTCCGATTTGCAAACGGATTTCACTGAAGCTGTAACTTTCATCCCAGAACATAGTTTAGGGGCCATTACCTCTTCAACTATAGTCATTTTTCTTTCGATTGCAAACGTAACCAGTTTTTCAATGGTGTAATGGTTTAACATAGAAAACTTACCGTTGGCTCTCGATTCTAATCTATCACTCCGATTTGCAAACGGATTTCACTGAAGCTGTAACTTTCATCCCAGAACATAGTTTAGGGGCCATTACCTCTTCAACTATAGTCATTTTTCTTTCGATTGCAAACGTAACCAGTTTTTCAATGGTGTAATGGTTTAACATAGAAAACTTACCGTTGGCTCTCGATTCTAATCTATCACTCCGATTTGCAAACGGATTTCACTGAAGCTGTAACTTTCATCCCAGAACATAGTTTAGGGGCCATTACCTCTTCAACTATAGTCATTTTTCTTTCGATTGCAAACGTAACCAGTTTTTCAATGGTGTAATGGTTTAACATAGAAAACTTACCGTTGGCTCTCGATTCTAATCTATCACTCCGATTTGCAAACGGATTTCACTGAAGCTGTAACTTTCATCCCAGAACATAGTTTAGGGGCCATTACCTCTTCAACTATAGTCATTTTTCTTTCGATTGCACACGTAACCAGTTTTTCAATGGTGTAATGGTTTAACATAGAAAACTTACCGTTGGCTCTCGATTCTAATCTATCACTCCGATTTGCAAACGGATTTCACTGAAGCTGTAACTTTCATCCCAGAACATAGTTTAGGGGCCATTACCTCTTCAACTATAGTCATTTTTCTTTCGATTGCAAACGTAACCAGTTTTTCAATGGTGTAATGGTTTAACATAGAAAACTTACCGTTGGCTCTCGATTCTAATCTATCACTCCGATTTGCAAACGGATTTCACTGAAGCTCTAACTTTCATCCCAGAACATAGTTTAGGGGCCATTACCTCTTCAACTATAGTCATTTTTCTTTCGATTGCAAACGTAACCAGTTTTTCAATGGTGTAATGGTTTAACATAGAAAACTTACCGTTGGCTCTCGATTCTAATCTATCACTCCGATTTGCAAACGGATTTCACTGAAGCTGTAACTTTCATCCCAGAACATAGTTTAGGGGCCATTACCTCTTCAACTATAGTCATTTTTCTTTCGATTGCAAACGCAACCAGTTTTTCAATGGTGTAATGGTTTAACATAGAAAACTTACCGTTGGCTCTCGATTCTAATCTATCACTCCGATTTGCAAACGGATTTCACTGAAGCTGTAACTTTCATCCCAGAACATAGTTTAGGGGCCATTACCTCTTCAACTATAGTCATTTTTCTTTCGATTGCAAACGCAACCAGTTTTTCAATGGTGTAATGGTTTAACATAGAAAACTTACCGTTGGCTCTCGATTCTAATCTATCACTCCGATTTGCAAACGGATTTCACTGAAGCTGTAACTTTCATCCCAGAACATAGTTTAGGGGCCATTACCTCTTCAACTATAGTCATTTTTCTTTCGATTGCAAACGTAACCAGTTTTTCAATGGTGTAATGGTTTAACATAGAAAACTTACCGTTGGCTCTCGATTCTAATCTATCACTCCGATTTGCAAACGGATTTCACTGAAGCTGTAACTTTCATCCCAGAACATAGTTTAGGGGCCATTACCTCTTCAACTATAGTCATTTTTCTTTCGATTGCAAACGTAACCAGTTTTTCAATGGTGTAATGGTTTAACATAGAAAACTTACCGTTGGCTCTCGATTCTAATCTATCACTCCGATTTGCAAACGGATTTCACTGAAGCTGTAACTTTCATCCCAGAACATAGTTTAGGGGCCATTACCTCTTCAACTATAGTCATTTTTCTTTCGATTGCAAACGTAACCAGTTTTTCAATGGTGTAATGGTTTAACATAGAAAACTTACCGTTGGCTCTCGATTCTAATCTATCACTCCGATTTGCAAACGGATTTCACTGAAGCTGTAACTTTCATCCCAGAACATAGTTTAGGGGCCATTACCTCTTCAACTATAGTCATTTTTCTTTCGATTGCAAACGTAACCAGTTTTTCAATGGTGTAATGGTTTAACATAGAAAACTTACCGTTGGCTCTCGATTCTAATCTATCACTCCGATTTGCAAACGGATTTCACTGAAGCTGTAACTTTCATCCCAGAACATAGTTTAGGGGCCATTACCTCTTCAACTATAGTCATTTTTCTTTCGATTGCAAACGTAACCAGTTTTTCAATGGTGTAATGGTTTAACATAGAAAACTTACCGTTGGCTCTCGATTCTAATCTATCACTCCGATTTGCAAACGGATTTCACTGAAGCTGTAACTTTCATCCCAGAACATAGTTTAGGGGCCATTACCTCTTCAACTATAGTCATTTTTCTTTCGATTGCACACGTAACCAGTTTTTCAATGGTGTAATGGTTTAACATAGAAAACTTACCGTTGGCTCTCGATTCTAATCTATCACTCCGATTTGCAAACGGATTTCACTGAAGCTGTAACTTTCATCCCAGAACATAGTTTAGGGGCCATTACCTCTTCAACTATAGTCATTTTTCTTTCGATTGCAAACGTAACCAGTTTTTCAATGGTGTAATGGTTTAACATAGAAAACTTACCGTTGGCTCTCGATTCTAATCTATCACTCCGATTTGCAAACGGATTTCACTGAAGCTCTAACTTTCATCCCAGAACATAGTTTAGGGGCCATTACCTCTTCAACTATAGTCATTTTTCTTTCGATTGCAAACGTAACCAGTTTTTCAATGGTGTAATGGTTTAACATAGAAAACTTACCGTTGGCTCTCGATTCTAATCTATCACTCCGATTTGCAAACGGATTTCACTGAAGCTGTAACTTTCATCCCAGAACATAGTTTAGGGGCCATTACCTCTTCAACTATAGTCATTTTTCTTTCGATTGCAAACGCAACCAGTTTTTCAATGGTGTAATGGTTTAACATAGAAAACTTACCGTTGGCTCTCGATTCTAATCTATCACTCCGATTTGCAAACGGATTTCACTGAAGCTGTAACTTTCATCCCAGAACATAGTTTAGGGGCCATTACCTCTTCAACTATAGTCATTTTTCTTTCGATTGCAAACGCAACCAGTTTTTCAATGGTGTAATGGTTTAACATAGAAAACTTACCGTTGGCTCTCGATTCTAATCTATCACTCCGATTTGCAAACGGATTTCACTGAAGCTGTAACTTTCATCCCAGAACATAGTTTAGGGGCCATTACCTCTTCAACTATAGTCATTTTTCTTTCGATTGCAAACGTAACCAGTTTTTCAATGGTGTAATGGTTTAACATAGAAAACTTACCGTTGGCTCTCGATTCTAATCTATCACTCCGATTTGCAAACGGATTTCACTGAAGCTGTAACTTTCATCCCAGAACATAGTTTAGGGGCCATTACCTCTTCAACTATAGTCATTTTTCTTTCGATTGCAAACGTAACCAGTTTTTCAATGGTGTAATGGTTTAACATAGAAAACTTACCGTTGGCTCTCGATTCTAATCTATCACTCCGATTTGCAAACGGATTTCACTGAAGCTGTAACTTTCATCCCAGAACATAGTTTAGGGGCCATTACCTCTTCAACTATAGTCATTTTTCTTTCGATTGCAAACGTAACCAGTTTTTCAATGGTGTAATGGTTTAACATAGAAAACTTACCGTTGGCTCTCGATTCTAATCTATCACTCCGATTTGCAAACGGATTTCACTGAAGCTGTAACTTTCATCCAAGAACATAGTTTAGGGGCCATTACCTCTTCAACTATAGTCATTTTTCTTTCGATTGCAAACGTAACCAGTTTTTCAATGGTGTAATGGTTTAACATAGAAAACTTACCGTTGGCTCTCGATTCTAATCTATCACTCCGATTTGCAAACGGATTTCACTGAAGCTGTAACTTTCATCCCAGAACATAGTTTAGGGGCCATTACCTCTTCAACTATAGTCATTTTTCTTTCGATTGCAAACGTAACCAGTTTTTCAATGGTGTAATGGTTTAACATAGAAAACTTACCGTTTGCTCTCGATTCTAATCTATCACTCCGATTTGCAAACGGATTTCACTGAAGCTGTAACTTTCATCCCAGAACATAGTTTAGGGGCCATTACCTCTTCAACTATAGTCATTTTTCTTTCGATTGCAAACGTAACCAGTTTTTCAATGGTGTAATGGTTTAACATACAAAACTTACCGTTGGCTCTCGATTCTAATCTATCACTCCGATTTGCAAACGGATTTCACTGAAGCTGTAACTTTCATCCCAGAACATAGTTTAGGGGCCATTACCTCTTCAACTATAGTCATTTTTCTTTCGATTGCAAACGTAACCAGTTTTTCAATGGTGTAATGGTTTAACATAGAAAACTTACCGTTGGCTCTCGATTCTAATCTATCACTCCGATTTGCAAACGGATTTCACTGAAGCTGTAACTTTCATCCCAGAACATAGTTTAGGGGCCATTACCTCTTCAACTATAGTCATTTTTCTTTCGATTGCAAACGTAACCAGTTTTTCAATGGTGTAATGGTTTAACATAGAAAACTTACCGTTGGCTCTCGATTCTAATCTATCACTCCGATTTGCAAACGGATTTCACTGAAGCTGTAACTTTCATCCCAGAACATAGTTTAGGGGCCATTACCTCTTCAACTATAGTCATTTTTCTTTCGATTGCAAACGTAACCAGTTTTTCAATGGTGTAATGGTTTAACATAGAAAACTTACCTTTGGCTCTCGATTCTAATCTATCACTCCGATTTGCAAACGGATTTCACTGAAGCTGTAACTTTCATCCCAGAACATAGTTTAGGGGCCATTACCTCTTCAACTATAGTCATTTTTCTTTCGATTGCAAACGTAACCAGTTTTTCAATGGTGTAATGGTTTAACATAGAAAACTTACCGTTGGCTCTCGATTCTAATCTATCACTCCGATTTGCAAACGGATTTCACTGAAGCTGTAACTTTCATCCCAGAACATAGTTTAGGGGCCATTACCTCTTCAACTATAGTCATTTTTCTTTCGATTGCAAACGTAACCAGTTTTTCAATGGTGTAATGGTTTAACATAGAAAACTTACCGTTGGAACCCGATTCTAATCTATCACTCCGATTTGCAAACGGATTTCACTGAAGCTGTAACTTTCATCCCAGAACATAGTTTAGGGGCCATTACCTCTTCAACTATAGTCATTTTTCTTTCGATTGCAAACGTAACCAGTTTTTCAATGGTGTAATGGTTTAACATAGAAAACTTACCGTTGGCTCTCGATTCTAATCTATCACTCCGATTTGCAAACGGATTTCACTGAAGCTGTAACTTTCATCCCAGAACATAGTTTAGGGGCCATTACCTCTTCAACTATAGTCATTTTTCTTTCGATTGCAAACGTAACCAGTTTTTCAATGGTGTAATGGTTTAACATAGAAAACTTACCGTTGGCTCTCGATTCTAATCTATCACTCCGATTTGCAAACGGATTTCACTGAAGCTGTAACTTTCATCCCAGAACATAGTTTAGGGGCCATTACCTCTTCAACTATAGTCATTTTTCTTTCGATTGCAAACGTAACCAGTTTTTCAATGGTGTAATGGTTTAACATAGAAAACTTACCGTTGGCTCTCGATTCTAATCTATCACTCCGATTTGCAAACGGATTTCACTGAAGCTGTAACTTTCATCCCAGAACATAGTTTAGGGGCCATTACCTCTTCAACTATAGTCATTTTTCTTTCGATTGCAAACGTAACCAGTTTTTCAATGGTGTAATGGTTTAACATAGAAAACTTACCGTTGGCTCTCGATTCTAATCTATCACTCCGATTTGCAAACGGATTTCACTGAAGCTGTAACTTTCATCCCAGAACATAGTTTAGGGGCCATTACCTCTTCAACTATAGTCATTTTTCTTTCGATTGCAAACGCAACCAGTTTTTCAATGGTGTAATGGTTTAACATAGAAAACTTACCGTTGGCTCTCGATTCTAATCTATCACTCCGATTTGCAAACGGATTTCACTGAAGCTGTAACTTTCATCCCAGAACATAGTTTAGGGGCCATTACCTCTTCAACTATAGTCATTTTTCTTTCGATTGCAAACGCAACCAGTTTTTCAATGGTGTAATGGTTTAACATAGAAAACTTACCGTTGGCTCTCGATTCTAATCTATCACTCCGATTTGCAAACGGATTTCACTGAAGCTGTAACTTTCATCCCAGAACATAGTTTAGGGGCCATTACCTCTTTAACTATAGTCATTTTTCTTTCGATTGCAAACGTAACCAGTTTTTCAATGGTGTAATGGTTTAACATAGAAAACTTACCGTTGGCTCTCGATTCTAATCTATCACTCCGATTTGCAAACGGATTTCACTGAAGCTGTAACTTTCATCCCAGAACATAGTTTAGGGGCCATTACCTCTTCAACTATAGTCATTTTTCTTTCGATTGCAAACGTAACCAGTTTTTCAATGGTGTAATGGTTTAACATAGAAAACTTACCGTTGGCTCTCGATTCTAATCTATCACTCCGATTTGCAAACGGATTTCACTGAAGCTGTAACTTTCATCCCAGAACATAGTTTAGGGGCCATTACCTCTTCAACTATAGTCATTTTTCTTTCGATTGCAAACGTAACCAGTTTTTCAATGGTGTAATGGTTTAACATAGAAAACTTACCGTTGGCTCTCGATTCTAATCTATCACTCCGATTTGCAAACGGATTTCACTGAAGCTGTAACTTTCATCCCAGAACATAGTTTAGGGGCCATTACCTCTTCAACTATAGTCATTTTTCTTTCGATTGCAAACGTAACCAGTTTTTCAATGGTGTAATGGTTTAACATAGAAAACTTACCGTTGGCTCTCGATTCTAATCTATCACTCCGATTTGCAAACGGATTTCACTGAAGCTGTAACTTTCATCCCAGAACATAGTTTAGGGGCCATTACCTCTTCAACTATAGTCATTTTTCTTTCGATTGCAAACGTAACCAGTTTTTCAATGGTGTAATGGTTTAACATAGAAAACTTACCGTTGGCTCTCGATTCTAATCTATCACTCCGATTTGCAAACGGATTTCACTGAAGCTGTAACTTTCATCCCAGAACATAGTTTAGGGGCCATTACCTCTTCAACTATAGTCATTTTTCTTTCGATTGCAAACGTAACCAGTTTTTCAATGGTGTAATGGTTTAACATAGAAAACTTACCGTTGGCTCTCGATTCTAATCTATCACTCCGATTTGCAAACGGATTTCACTGAAGCTGTAACTTTCATCCCAGAACATAGTATAGGGGCCATTACCTCTTCAACTATAGTCATTTTTCTTTCGATTGCAAACGTAACCAGTTTTTCAATGGTGTAATGGTTTAACATAGAAAACTTACCGTTGGCTCTCGATTCTAATCTATCACTCCGATTTGCAAACGGATTTCACTGAAGCTGTAACTTTCATCCCAGAACATAGTTTAGGGGCCATTACTTCTTCAACTATAGTCATTTTTCTTTCGATTGCAAACATAACCAGTTTTTCAATGGTGTAATGGTTTAACATAGAAAACTTACCGTTTGCTCTAGATTCTAATCTGTCACTCCGATTTGCAAACGGATTTCACTGAAGCTGTAACTTTCATCCCAGAACATAGTTTAGGGGCCATTACTTCTTCAACTATAGTCATTTTTCTTTCGATTGCAAACGTAACCAGTTTTTCAATGGTGTAATGGTTTAACATAGAAAACTTACCGTTGGCTCTAGATTCTAATCTATCACTCCGATTTGCAAACGGATTTCACTGAAGCTGTAACTTTCATCCCAGAACATAGTTTAGGGGCCATTACTTCTTCAACTATAGTCATTTTTCTTTCGATTGCAAACATAACCAGTTTTTCAATGGTGTAATGGTTTAACATAGAAAACTTACCGTTTGCTCTAGATTCTAATCTGTCACTCCGATTTGCAAACGGATTTCACTGAAGCTGTAACTTTCATCCCAGAACATAGTTTAGGGGCCATTACTTCTTCAACTATAGTCATTTTTCTTTCGATTGCAAACGTAACCAGTTTTTCAATGGTGTAATGGTTTAACATAGAAAACTTACCGTTGGCTCTAGATTCTAATCTATCACTCCGATTTGCAAACGGATTTCACTGAAGCTGTAACTTTCATCCCAGAACATAGTTTAGGGGCCATTACTTCTTCAACTATAGTCATTTTTCTTTCGATTGCAAACATAACCAGTTTTTCAATGGTGTAATGGTTTAACATAGAAAACTTACCGTTGGCTCTAGATTCTAATCTGTCACTCCGATTTGCAAACAGATTTCACTGAAGCTGTAACTTTCATCCCAGAACATAGTTTAGGGGCCATTACTTCTTCAGCTATAGTCATTTTTCTTTCGATTGCAAACGTAACCAGTTTTTCAATGGTGTACTGGTTTAACATAGAAAACTTACCATTGGCTCTAGATTCTAATCTATCACTCCGATTTGCAAACGGATTTCACTGAAGCTGTAACTTTCATCCGAGAACATAGTTTAGGGGCCATTACTTCTTCAACTATAGTCATTTTTCTTTCGATTGCAAACGTAACCAGTTTTTCAATGGTGTAATGGTTTAACATAGAAAACTTACCGTTGGCTCTCGATTCTAATCTATCACTCCGATTTGCAAACGGATTTCACTGAAGCTGTAACTTTCATCCCAGAACATAGTTTAGGGGCCATTACTTCTTCAACTATAGTCATTTTTCTTTCGATTGCAAACGTAACCAGTTTTTCAATGGTGTAATGGTTTAACATAGAAAACTTACCGTTGGCTCTAGATTCTAATCTGTCACTCCGATTTGCAAACGGATTTCACTGAAGCTGTAACTTTCATCCCAGAACATAGTTTAGGGGCCATTACTTCTTCAACTATAGTCATTTTTCTTTCGATTGCAAACGTAACCAGTTTTTCAATGGTGTAATGGTTTAACATAGAAAACTTACCGTTGGCTCTAGATTCTAATCTATCACTCCGATTTGCAAACGGATTTCACTGAAGCTGTAACTTTCATCCCAGAACATAGTTTAGGGGCCATTACTTCTTCAACTATAGTCATTTTTCTTTCGATTGCAAACATAACCAGTTTTTCAATGGTGTAATGGTTTAACATAGAAAACTTACCGTTTGCTCTAGATTCTAATCTGTCACTCCGATTTGCAAACGGATTTCACTGAAGCTGTAACTTTCATCCCAGAACATAGTTTAGGGGCCATTACTTCTTCAACTATAGTCATTTTTCTTTCGATTGCAAACGTAACCAGTTTTTCAATGGTGTAATGGTTTAACATAGAAAACTTACCGTTGGCTCTAGATTCTAATCTATCACTCCGATTTGCAAACGGATTTCACTGAAGCTGTAACTTTCATCCCAGAACATAGTTTAGGGGCCATTACTTCTTTAACTATAGTCATTTTTCTTTCGATTGCAAACTAACCAGTTTTTCAATGGTGTAATGGTTTAACATAGAAAACTTACCGTTGGCTCTAGATTCTAATCTGTCACTCCGATTTGCAAACAGATTTCACTGAAGCTGTAACTTTCATCCCAGAACATAGTTTAGGGGCCATTACTTCTTCAGCTATAGTCATTTTTCTTTCGATTGCAAACGTAACCAGTTTTTCAATGGTGTAATGGTTTAACATAGAAAACTTACCATTGGCTCTAGATTCTAATCTATCACTCCGATTTGCAAACGGATTTCACTGAAGCTGTAACTTTCATCCCAGAACATAGTTTAGGGGCCATTACCTCTTCAACTATAGTCATTTTTCTTTCGATTGCAAACGTAACCAGTTTTTCAATGGTGTAATGGTTTAACATAGAAAACTTACCGTTGGCTCTCGATTCTAATCTATCACTCCGATTTGCAAACGGATTTCACTGAAGCTGTAACTTTCATCCCAGAACATAGTTTAGGGGCCATTACCTCTTCAACTATAGTCATTTTTCTTTCGATTGCAAACGTAACCAGTTTTTCAATGGTGTAATGGTTTAACATAGAAAACTTACCGTTGGCTCTCGATTCTAATCTATCACTCCGATTTGCAAACGGATTTCACTGAAGCTGTAACTTTCATCCCAGAACATAGTTTAGGGGCCATTACCTCTTCAACTATAGTCATTTTTCTTTCGATTGCAAACGCAACCAGTTTTTCAATGGTGTAATGGTTTAACATAGAAAACTTACCGTTGGCTCTCGATTCTAATCTATCACTCCGATTTGCAAACGGATTTCACTGAAGCTGTAACTTTCATCCCAGAACATAGTTTAGGGGCCATTACCTCTTCAACTATAGTCATTTTTCTTTCGATTGCAAACGCAACCAGTTTTTCAATGGTGTAATGGTTTAACATAGAAAACTTACCGTTGGCTCTCGATTCTAATCTATCACTCCGATTTGCAAACGGATTTCACTGAAGCTGTAACTTTCATCCCAGAACATAGTTTAGGGGCCATTACCTCTTTAACTATAGTCATTTTTCTTTCGATTGCAAACGTAACCAGTTTTTCAATGGTGTAATGGTTTAACATAGAAAACTTACCGTTGGCTCTCGATTCTAATCTATCACTCCGATTTGCAAACGGATTTCACTGAAGCTGTAACTTTCATCCCAGAACATAGTTTAGGGGCCATTACCTCTTCAACTATAGTCATTTTTCTTTCGATTGCAAACGTAACCAGTTTTTCAATGGTGTAATGGTTTAACATAGAAAACTTACCGTTGGCTCTCGATTCTAATCTATCACTCCGATTTGCAAACGGATTTCACTGAAGCTGTAACTTTCATCCCAGAACATAGTTTAGGGGCCATTACCTCTTCAACTATAGTCATTTTTCTTTCGATTGCAAACGTAACCAGTTTTTCAATGGTGTAATGGTTTAACATAGAAAACTTACCGTTGGCTCTCGATTCTAATCTATCACTCCGATTTGCAAACGGATTTCACTGAAGCTGTAACTTTCATCCCAGAACATAGTTTAGGGGCCATTACCTCTTCAACTATAGTCATTTTTCTTTCGATTGCAAACGTAACCAGTTTTTCAATGGTGTAATGGTTTAACATAGAAAACTTACCGTTGGCTCTCGATTCTAATCTATCACTCCGATTTGCAAACGGATTTCACTGAAGCTGTAACTTTCATCCCAGAACATAGTTTAGGGGCCATTACCTCTTCAACTATAGTCATTTTTCTTTCGATTGCAAACGTAACCAGTTTTTCAATGGTGTAATGGTTTAACATAGAAAACTTACCGTTGGCTCTCGATTCTAATCTATCACTCCGATTTGCAAACGGATTTCACTGAAGCTGTAACTTTCATCCCAGAACATAGTTTAGGGGCCATTACCTCTTCAACTATAGTCATTTTTCTTTCGATTGCAAACGTAACCAGTTTTTCAATGGTGTAATGGTTTAACATAGAAAACTTACCGTTGGCTCTCGATTCTAATCTATCACTCCGATTTGCAAACGGATTTCACTGAAGCTGTAACTTTCATCCCAGAACATAGTATAGGGGCCATTACCTCTTCAACTATAGTCATTTTTCTTTCGATTGCAAACGTAACCAGTTTTTCAATGGTGTAATGGTTTAACATAGAAAACTTACCGTTGGCTCTCGATTCTAATCTATCACTCCGATTTGCAAACGGATTTCACTGAAGCTGTAACTTTCATCCCAGAACATAGTTTAGGGGCCATTACTTCTTCAACTATAGTCATTTTTCTTTCGATTGCAAACATAACCAGTTTTTCAATGGTGTAATGGTTTAACATAGAAAACTTACCGTTTGCTCTAGATTCTAATCTGTCACTCCGATTTGCAAACGGATTTCACTGAAGCTGTAACTTTCATCCCAGAACATAGTTTAGGGGCCATTACTTCTTCAACTATAGTCATTTTTCTTTCGATTGCAAACGTAACCAGTTTTTCAATGGTGTAATGGTTTAACATAGAAAACTTACCGTTGGCTCTAGATTCTAATCTATCACTCCGATTTGCAAACGGATTTCACTGAAGCTGTAACTTTCATCCCAGAACATAGTTTAGGGGCCATTACTTCTTCAACTATAGTCATTTTTCTTTCGATTGCAAACATAACCAGTTTTTCAATGGTGTAATGGTTTAACATAGAAAACTTACCGTTTGCTCTAGATTCTAATCTGTCACTCCGATTTGCAAACGGATTTCACTGAAGCTGTAACTTTCATCCCAGAACATAGTTTAGGGGCCATTACTTCTTCAACTATAGTCATTTTTCTTTCGATTGCAAACGTAACCAGTTTTTCAATGGTGTAATGGTTTAACATAGAAAACTTACCGTTGGCTCTAGATTCTAATCTATCACTCCGATTTGCAAACGAATTTCACTGAAGCTGTAACTTTCATCCCAGAACATAGTTTAGGGGCCATTACTTCTTCAACTATAGTCATTTTTCTTTCGATTGCAAACATAACCAGTTTTTCAATGGTGTAATGGTTTAACATAGAAAACTTACCTTTGGCTCTAGATTCTAATCTGTCACTCCGATTTGCAAACAGATTTCACTGAAGCTGTAACTTTCATCCCAGAACATAGTTTAGGGGCCATTACTTCTTCAGCTATAGTCATTTTTCTTTCGATTGCAAACGTAACCAGTTTTTCAATGGTGTACTGGTTTAACATAGAAAACTTACCATTGGCTCTAGATTCTAATCTATCACTCCGATTTGCAAACGGATTTCACTGAAGCTGTAACTTTCATCCGAGAACATAGTTTAGGGGCCATTACTTCTTCAACTATAGTCATTTTTCTTTCGATTGCAAACGTAACCAGTTTTTCAATGGTGTAATGGTTTAACATAGAAAACTTACCGTTGGCTCTCGATTCTAATCTATCACTCCGATTTGCAAACGGATTTCACTGAAGCTGTAACTTTCATCCCAGAACATAGTTTAGGGGCCATTACTTCTTCAACTATAGTCATTTTTCTTTCGATTGCAAACGTAACCAGTTTTTCAATGGTGTAATGGTTTAACATAGAAAACTTACCGTTGGCTCTAGATTCTAATCTGTCACTCCGATTTGCAAACGGATTTCACTGAAGCTGTAACTTTCATCCCAGAACATAGTTTAGGGGCCATTACTTCTTCAACTATAGTCATTTTTCTTTCGATTGCAAACGTAACCAGTTTTTCAATGGTGTAATGGTTTAACATAGAAAACTTACCGTTGGCTCTAGATTCTAATCTATCACTCCGATTTGCAAACGGATTTCACTGAAGCTGTAACTTTCATCCCAGAACATAGTTTAGGGGCCATTACTTCTTCAACTATAGTCATTTTTCTTTCGATTGCAAACATAACCAGTTTTTCAATGGTGTAATGGTTTAACATAGAAAACTTACCGTTTGCTCTAGATTCTAATCTGTCACTCCGATTTGCAAACGGATTTCACTGAAGCTGTAACTTTCATCCCAGAACATAGTTTAGGGGCCATTACTTCTTCAACTATAGTCATTTTTCTTTCGATTGCAAACGTAACCAGTTTTTCAATGGTGTAATGGTTTAACATAGAAAACTTACCGTTGGCTCTAGATTCTAATCTATCACTCCGATTTGCAAACGGATTTCACTGAAGCTGTAACTTTCATCCCAGAACATAGTTTAGGGGCCATTACTTCTTCAACTATAGTCATTTTTCTTTCGATTGCAAACTAACCAGTTTTTCAATGGTGTAATGGTTTAACATAGAAAACTTACCGTTGGCTCTAGATTCTAATCTGTCACTCCGATTTGCAAACAGATTTCACTGAAGCTGTAACTTTCATCCCAGAACATAGTTTAGGGGCCATTACTTCTTCAGCTATAGTCATTTTTCTTTCGATTGCAAACGTAACCAGTTTTTCAATGGTGTAATGGTTTAACATAGAAAACTTACCATTGGCTCTAGATTCTAATCTATCACTCCGATTTGCAAACGGATTTCACTGAAGCTGTAACTTTCATCCCAGAACATAGTTTAGGGGCCATTACTTCTTCAGCTATAGTCATTTTTCTTTCGATTGCAAACGTAACCAGTTTTTCAATGGTGTAATGGTTTAACATAGAAAACTTACCGTTGGCTCTAGATTTTAATCTATCACTCCGATTTGCAAACGGATTTCACTGAAGCTGTAACTTTCATCCCAGAACATAGTTTAGGGGCCATTACTTCTTCAACTATAGTCATTTTTCTTTCGATTGCAAACGTAACCAGTTTTTCAATGGTGTAATGGTTTAACATAGAAAACTTACCGTTGGCTCTCGATTCTAATCTATCACTCCGATTTGCAAACGGATTTCACTGAAGCTGTAACTTTCATCCCAGAACATAGTTTAGGGGCCATTACCTCTTCAACTATAGTCATTTTTCTTTCGATTGCAAACGTAACCAGTTTTTCAATGGTGTAATGGTTTAACATAGAAAACTTACCGTTGGCTCTCGATTCTAATCTATCACTCCGATTTGCAAACGGATTTCACTGAAGCTGTAACTTTCATCCCAGAACATAGTTTAGGGGCCATTACCTCTTCAACTATAGTCATTTTTCTTTCGATTGCAAACGTAACCAGTTTTTCAATGGTGTAATGGTTTAACATAGAAAACTTACCGTTGGCTCTCGATTCTAATCTATCACTCCGATTTGCAAACGGATTTCACTGAAGCTGTAACTTTCATCCCAGAACATAGTTTAGGGGCCATTACCTCTTCAACTATAGTCATTTTTCTTTCGATTGCAAACGTAACCAGTTTTTCAATGGTGTAATGGTTTAACATAGAAAACTTACCGTTGGCTCTCGATTCTAATCTATCACTCCGATTTGCAAACGGATTTCACTGAAGCTGTAACTTTCATCCCAGAACATAGTTTAGGGGCCATTACCTCTTCAACTATAGTCATTTTTCTTTCGATTGCAAACGTAACCAGTTTTTCAATGGTGTAATGGTTTAACATAGAAAACTTACCGTTGGCTCTCGATTCTAATCTATCACTCCGATTTGCAAACGGATTTCACTGAAGCTGTAACTTTCATCCCAGAACATAGTTTAGGGGCCATTACCTCTTCAACTATAGTCATTTTTCTTTCGATTGCAAACGTAACCAGTTTTTCAATGGTGTAATGGTTTAACATAGAAAACTTACCGTTGGCTCTCGATTCTAATCTATCACTCCGATTTGCAAACGGATTTCACTGAAGCTGTAACTTTCATCCCAGAACATAGTTTAGGGGCCATTACCTCTTCAACTATAGTCATTTTTCTTTCGATTGCAAACGTAACCAGTTTTTCAATGGTGTAATGGTTTAACATAGAAAACTTACCGTTGGCTCTCGATTCTAATCTATCACTCCGATTTGCAAACGGATTTCACTGAAGCTGTAACTTTCATCCCAGAACATAGTTTAGGGGCCATTACCTCTTCAACTATAGTCATTTTTCTTTCGATTGCAAACGTAACCAGTTTTTCAATGGTGTAATGGTTTAACATAGAAAACTTACCGTTGGCTCTCGATTCTAATCTATCACTCCGATTTGCAAACGGATTTCACTGAAGCTGTAACTTTCATCCCAGAACATAGTTTAGGGGCCATTACCTCTTCAACTATAGTCATTTTTCTTTCGATTGCAAACGTAACCAGTTTTTCAATGGTGTAATGGTTTAACATAGAAAACTTACCGTTGGCTCTCGATTCTAATCTATCACTCCGATTTGCAAACGGATTTCACTGAAGCTGTAACTTTCATCCCAGAACATAGTTTAGGGGCCATTACCTCTTCAACTATAGTCATTTTTCTTTCGATTGCAAACGTAACCAGTTTTTCAATGGTGTAATGGTTTAACATAGAAAACTTACCGTTGGCTCTCGATTCTAATCTATCACTCCGATTTGCAAACGGATTTCACTGAAGCTGTAACTTTCATCCCAGAACATAGTTTAGGGGCCATTACCTCTTCAACTATAGTCATTTTTCTTTCGATTGCAAACGTAACCAGTTTTTCAATGGTGTAATGGTTTAACATAGAAAACTTACCGTTGGCTCTCGATTCTAATCTATCACTCCGATTTGCAAACGGATTTCACTGAAGCTGTAACTTTCATCCCAGAACATAGTTTAGGGGCCATTACCTCTTCAACTATAGTCATTTTTCTTTCGATTGCAAACGTAACCAGTTTTTCAATGGTGTAATGGTTTAACATAGAAAACTTACCGTTGGCTCTCGATTCTAATCTATCACTCCGATTTGCAAACGGATTTCACTGAAGCTGTAACTTTCATCCCAGAACATAGTTTAGGGGCCATTACCTCTTCAACTATAGTCATTTTTCTTTCGATTGCAAACGTAACCAGTTTTTCAATGGTGTAATGGTTTAACATAGAAAACTTACCGTTGGCTCTCGATTCTAATCTATCACTCCGATTTGCAAACGGATTTCACTGAAGCTGTAACTTTCATCCCAGAACATAGTTTAGGGGCCATTACCTCTTCAACTATAGTCATTTTTCTTTCGATTGCAAACGTAACCAGTTTTTCAATGGTGTAATGGTTTAACATAGAAAACTTACCGTTGGCTCTCGATTCTAATCTATCACTCCGATTTGCAAACGGATTTCACTGAAGCTGTAACTTTCATCCCAGAACATAGTTTAGGGGCCATTACCTCTTCAACTATAGTCATTTTTCTTTCGATTGCAAACGTAACCAGTTTTTCAATGGTGTAATGGTTTAACATAGAAAACTTACCGTTGGCTCTCGATTCTAATCTATCACTCCGATTTGCAAACGGATTTCACTGAAGCTGTAACTTTCATCCCAGAACATAGTTTAGGGGCCATTACCTCTTCAACTATAGTCATTTTTCTTTCGATTGCAAACGTAACCAGTTTTTCAATGGTGTAATGGTTTAACATAGAAAACTTACCGTTGGCTCTCGATTCTAATCTATCACTCCGATTTGCAAACGGATTTCACTGAAGCTGTAACTTTCATCCCAGAACATAGTTTAGGGGCCATTACCTCTTCAACTATAGTCATTTTTCTTTCGATTGCAAACGTAACCAGTTTTTCAATGGTGTAATGGTTTAACATAGAAAACTTACCGTTGGCTCTCGATTCTAATCTATCACTCCGATTTGCAAACGGATTTCACTGAAGCTGTAACTTTCATCCCAGAACATAGTTTAGGGGCCATTACCTCTTCAACTATAGTCATTTTTCTTTCGATTGCAAACGTAACCAGTTTTTCAATGGTGTAATGGTTTAACATAGAAAACTTACCGTTGGCTCTCGATTCTAATCTATCACTCCGATTTGCAAACGGATTTCACTGAAGCTGTAACTTTCATCCCAGAACATAGTTTAGGGGCCATTACCTCTTCAACTATAGTCATTTTTCTTTCGATTGCAAACGTAACCAGTTTTTCAATGGTGTAATGGTTTAACATAGAAAACTTACCGTTGGCTCTCGATTCTAATCTATCACTCCGATTTGCAAACGGATTTCACTGAAGCTGTAACTTTCATCCCAGAACATAGTTTAGGGGCCATTACCTCTTCAACTATAGTCATTTTTCTTTCGATTGCAAACGTAACCAGTTTTTCAATGGTGTAATGGTTTAACATAGAAAACTTACCGTTGGCTCTCGATTCTAATCTATCACTCCGATTTGCAAACGGATTTCACTGAAGCTGTAACTTTCATCCCAGAACATAGTTTAGGGGCCATTACCTCTTCAACTATAGTCATTTTTCTTTCGATTGCAAACGTAACCAGTTTTTCAATGGTGTAATGGTTTAACATAGAAAACTTACCGTTGGCTCTCGATTCTAATCTATCACTCCGATTTGCAAACGGATTTCACTGAAGCTGTAACTTTCATCCCAGAACATAGTTTAGGGGCCATTACCTCTTCAACTATAGTCATTTTTCTTTCGATTGCAAACGTAACCAGTTTTTCAATGGTGTAATGGTTTAACATAGAAAACTTACCGTTGGCTCTCGATTCTAATCTATCACTCCGATTTGCAAACGGATTTCACTGAAGCTGTAACTTTCATCCCAGAACATAGTTTAGGGGCCATTACCTCTTCAACTATAGTCATTTTTCTTTCGATTGCAAACGTAACCAGTTTTTCAATGGTGTAATGGTTTAACATAGAAAACTTACCGTTGGCTCTCGATTCTAATCTATCACTCCGATTTGCAAACGGATTTCACTGAAGCTGTAACTTTCATCCCAGAACATAGTTTAGGGGCCATTACCTCTTCAACTATAGTCATTTTTCTTTCGATTGCAAACGTAACCAGTTTTTCAATGGTGTAATGGTTTAACATAGAAAACTTACCGTTGGCTCTCGATTCTAATCTATCACTCCGATTTGCAAACGGATTTCACTGAAGCTGTAACTTTCATCCCAGAACATAGTTTAGGGGCCATTACCTCTTCAACTATAGTCATTTTTCTTTCGATTGCAAACGTAACCAGTTTTTCAATGGTGTAATGGTTTAACATAGAAAACTTACCGTTGGCTCTCGATTCTAATCTATCACTCCGATTTGCAAACGGATTTCACTGAAGCTGTAACTTTCATCCCAGAACATAGTTTAGGGGCCATTACCTCTTCAACTATAGTCATTTTTCTTTCGATTGCAAACGTAACCAGTTTTTCAATGGTGTAATGGTTTAACATAGAAAACTTACCGTTGGCTCTCGATTCTAATCTATCACTCCGATTTGCAAACGGATTTCACTGAAGCTGTAACTTTCATCCCAGAACATAGTTTAGGGGCCATTACCTCTTCAACTATAGTCATTTTTCTTTCGATTGCAAACGTAACCAGTTTTTCAATGGTGTAATGGTTTAACATAGAAAACTTACCGTTGGCTCTCGATTCTAATCTATCACTCCGATTTGCAAACGGATTTCACTGAAGCTGTAACTTTCATCCCAGAACATAGTTTAGGGGCCATTACCTCTTCAACTATAGTCATTTTTCTTTCGATTGCAAACGTAACCAGTTTTTCAATGGTGTAATGGTTTAACATAGAAAACTTACCGTTGGCTCTCGATTCTAATCTATCACTCCGATTTGCAAACGGATTTCACTGAAGCTGTAACTTTCATCCCAGAACATAGTTTAGGGGCCATTACCTCTTCAACTATAGTCATTTTTCTTTCGATTGCAAACGTAACCAGTTTTTCAATGGTGTAATGGTTTAACATAGAAAACTTACCGTTGGCTCTCGATTCTAATCTATCACTCCGATTTGCAAACGGATTTCACTGAAGCTGTAACTTTCATCCCAGAACATAGTTTAGGGGCCATTACCTCTTCAACTATAGTCATTTTTCTTTCGATTGCAAACGTAACCAGTTTTTCAATGGTGTAATGGTTTAACATAGAAAACTTACCGTTGGCTCTCGATTCTAATCTATCACTCCGATTTGCAAACGGATTTCACTGAAGCTGTAACTTTCATCCCAGAACATAGTTTAGGGGCCATTACCTCTTCAACTATAGTCATTTTTCTTTCGATTGCAAACGTAACCAGTTTTTCAATGGTGTAATGGTTTAACATAGAAAACTTACCGTTGGCTCTCGATTCTAATCTATCACTCCGATTTGCAAACGGATTTCACTGAAGCTGTAACTTTCATCCCAGAACATAGTTTAGGGGCCATTACCTCTTCAACTATAGTCATTTTTCTTTCGATTGCAAACGTAACCAGTTTTTCAATGGTGTAATGGTTTAACATAGAAAACTTACCGTTGGCTCTCGATTCTAATCTATCACTCCGATTTGCAAACGGATTTCACTGAAGCTGTAACTTTCATCCCAGAACATAGTTTAGGGGCCATTACCTCTTCAACTATAGTCATTTTTCTTTCGATTGCAAACGTAACCAGTTTTTCAATGGTGTAATGGTTTAACATAGAAAACTTACCGTTGGCTCTCGATTCTAATCTATCACTCCGATTTGCAAACGGATTTCACTGAAGCTGTAACTTTCATCCCAGAACATAGTTTAGGGGCCATTACCTCTTCAACTATAGTCATTTTTCTTTCGATTGCAAACGTAACCAGTTTTTCAATGGTGTAATGGTTTAACATAGAAAACTTACCGTTGGCTCTCGATTCTAATCTATCACTCCGATTTGCAAACGGATTTCACTGAAGCTGTAACTTTCATCCCAGAACATAGTTTAGGGGCCATTACCTCTTCAACTATAGTCATTTTTCTTTCGATTGCAAACGTAACCAGTTTTTCAATGGTGTAATGGTTTAACATAGAAAACTTACCGTTGGCTCTCGATTCTAATCTATCACTCCGATTTGCAAACGGATTTCACTGAAGCTGTAACTTTCATCCCAGAACATAGTTTAGGGGCCATTACCTCTTCAACTATAGTCATTTTTCTTTCGATTGCAAACGTAACCAGTTTTTCAATGGTGTAATGGTTTAACATAGAAAACTTACCGTTGGCTCTCGATTCTAATCTATCACTCCGATTTGCAAACGGATTTCACTGAAGCTGTAACTTTCATCCCAGAACATAGTTTAGGGGCCATTACCTCTTCAACTATAGTCATTTTTCTTTCGATTGCAAACGTAACCAGTTTTTCAATGGTGTAATGGTTTAACATAGAAAACTTACCGTTGGCTCTCGATTCTAATCTATCACTCCGATTTGCAAACGGATTTCACTGAAGCTGTAACTTTCATCCCAGAACATAGTTTAGGGGCCATTACCTCTTCAACTATAGTCATTTTTCTTTCGATTGCAAACGTAACCAGTTTTTCAATGGTGTAATGGTTTAACATAGAAAACTTACCGTTGGCTCTCGATTCTAATCTATCACTCCGATTTGCAAACGGATTTCACTGAAGCTGTAACTTTCATCCCAGAACATAGTTTAGGGGCCATTACCTCTTCAACTATAGTCATTTTTCTTTCGATTGCAAACGTAACCAGTTTTTCAATGGTGTAATGGTTTAACATAGAAAACTTACCGTTGGCTCTCGATTCTAATCTATCACTCCGATTTGCAAACGGATTTCACTGAAGCTGTAACTTTCATCCCAGAACATAGTTTAGGGGCCATTACCTCTTCAACTATAGTCATTTTTCTTTCGATTGCAAACGTAACCAGTTTTTCAATGGTGTAATGGTTTAACATAGAAAACTTACCGTTGGCTCTCGATTCTAATCTATCACTCCGATTTGCAAACGGATTTCACTGAAGCTGTAACTTTCATCCCAGAACATAGTTTAGGGGCCATTACCTCTTCAACTATAGTCATTTTTCTTTCGATTGCAAACGTAACCAGTTTTTCAATGGTGTAATGGTTTAACATAGAAAACTTACCGTTGGCTCTCGATTCTAATCTATCACTCCGATTTGCAAACGGATTTCACTGAAGCTGTAACTTTCATCCCAGAACATAGTTTAGGGGCCATTACCTCTTCAACTATAGTCATTTTTCTTTCGATTGCAAACGTAACCAGTTTTTCAATGGTGTAATGGTTTAACATAGAAAACTTACCGTTGGCTCTCGATTCTAATCTATCACTCCGATTTGCAAACGGATTTCACTGAAGCTGTAACTTTCATCCCAGAACATAGTTTAGGGGCCATTACCTCTTCAACTATAGTCATTTTTCTTTCGATTGCAAACGTAACCAGTTTTTCAATGGTGTAATGGTTTAACATAGAAAACTTACCGTTGGCTCTCGATTCTAATCTATCACTCCGATTTGCAAACGGATTTCACTGAAGCTGTAACTTTCATCCCAGAACATAGTTTAGGGGCCATTACCTCTTCAACTATAGTCATTTTTCTTTCGATTGCAAACGTAACCAGTTTTTCAATGGTGTAATGGTTTAACATAGAAAACTTACCGTTGGCTCTCGATTCTAATCTATCACTCCGATTTGCAAACGGATTTCACTGAAGCTGTAACTTTCATCCCAGAACATAGTTTAGGGGCCATTACCTCTTCAACTATAGTCATTTTTCTTTCGATTGCAAACGTAACCAGTTTTTCAATGGTGTAATGGTTTAACATAGAAAACTTACCGTTGGCTCTCGATTCTAATCTATCACTCCGATTTGCAAACGGATTTCACTGAAGCTGTAACTTTCATCCCAGAACATAGTTTAGGGGCCATTACCTCTTCAACTATAGTCATTTTTCTTTCGATTGCAAACGTAACCAGTTTTTCAATGGTGTAATGGTTTAACATAGAAAACTTACCGTTGGCTCTCGATTCTAATCTATCACTCCGATTTGCAAACGGATTTCACTGAAGCTGTAACTTTCATCCCAGAACATAGTTTAGGGGCCATTACCTCTTCAACTATAGTCATTTTTCTTTCGATTGCAAACGTAACCAGTTTTTCAATGGTGTAATGGTTTAACATAGAAAACTTACCGTTGGCTCTCGATTCTAATCTATCACTCCGATTTGCAAACGGATTTCACTGAAGCTGTAACTTTCATCCCAGAACATAGTTTAGGGGCCATTACCTCTTCAACTATAGTCATTTTTCTTTCGATTGCAAACGTAACCAGTTTTTCAATGGTGTAATGGTTTAACATAGAAAACTTACCGTTGGCTCTCGATTCTAATCTATCACTCCGATTTGCAAACGGATTTCACTGAAGCTGTAACTTTCATCCCAGAACATAGTTTAGGGGCCATTACCTCTTCAACTATAGTCATTTTTCTTTCGATTGCAAACGTAACCAGTTTTTCAATGGTGTAATGGTTTAACATAGAAAACTTACCGTTGGCTCTCGATTCTAATCTATCACTCCGATTTGCAAACGGATTTCACTGAAGCTGTAACTTTCATCCCAGAACATAGTTTAGGGGCCATTACCTCTTCAACTATAGTCATTTTTCTTTCGATTGCAAACGTAACCAGTTTTTCAATGGTGTAATGGTTTAACATAGAAAACTTACCGTTGGCTCTCGATTCTAATCTATCACTCCGATTTGCAAACGGATTTCACTGAAGCTGTAACTTTCATCCCAGAACATAGTTTAGGGGCCATTACCTCTTCAACTATAGTCATTTTTCTTTCGATTGCAAACGTAACCAGTTTTTCAATGGTGTAATGGTTTAACATAGAAAACTTACCGTTGGCTCTCGATTCTAATCTATCACTCCGATTTGCAAACGGATTTCACTGAAGCTGTAACTTTCATCCCAGAACATAGTTTAGGGGCCATTACCTCTTCAACTATAGTCATTTTTCTTTCGATTGCAAACGTAACCAGTTTTTCAATGGTGTAATGGTTTAACATAGAAAACTTACCGTTGGCTCTCGATTCTAATCTATCACTCCGATTTGCAAACGGATTTCACTGAAGCTGTAACTTTCATCCCAGAACATAGTTTAGGGGCCATTACCTCTTCAACTATAGTCATTTTTCTTTCGATTGCAAACGTAACCAGTTTTTCAATGGTGTAATGGTTTAACATAGAAAACTTACCGTTGGCTCTCGATTCTAATCTATCACTCCGATTTGCAAACGGATTTCACTGAAGCTGTAACTTTCATCCCAGAACATAGTTTAGGGGCCATTACCTCTTCAACTATAGTCATTTTTCTTTCGATTGCAAACGTAACCAGTTTTTCAATGGTGTAATGGTTTAACATAGAAAACTTACCGTTGGCTCTCGATTCTAATCTATCACTCCGATTTGCAAACGGATTTCACTGAAGCTGTAACTTTCATCCCAGAACATAGTTTAGGGGCCATTACCTCTTCAACTATAGTCATTTTTCTTTCGATTGCAAACGTAACCAGTTTTTCAATGGTGTAATGGTTTAACATAGAAAACTTACCGTTGGCTCTCGATTCTAATCTATCACTCCGATTTGCAAACGGATTTCACTGAAGCTGTAACTTTCATCCCAGAACATAGTTTAGGGGCCATTACCTCTTCAACTATAGTCATTTTTCTTTCGATTGCAAACGTAACCAGTTTTTCAATGGTGTAATGGTTTAACATAGAAAACTTACCGTTGGCTCTCGATTCTAATCTATCACTCCGATTTGCAAACGGATTTCACTGAAGCTGTAACTTTCATCCCAGAACATAGTTTAGGGGCCATTACCTCTTCAACTATAGTCATTTTTCTTTCGATTGCAAACGTAACCAGTTTTTCAATGGTGTAATGGTTTAACATAGAAAACTTACCGTTGGCTCTCGATTCTAATCTATCACTCCGATTTGCAAACGGATTTCACTGAAGCTGTAACTTTCATCCCAGAACATAGTTTAGGGGCCATTACCTCTTCAACTATAGTCATTTTTCTTTCGATTGCAAACGTAACCAGTTTTTCAATGGTGTAATGGTTTAACATAGAAAACTTACCGTTGGCTCTCGATTCTAATCTATCACTCCGATTTGCAAACGGATTTCACTGAAGCTGTAACTTTCATCCCAGAACATAGTTTAGGGGCCATTACCTCTTCAACTATAGTCATTTTTCTTTCGATTGCAAACGTAACCAGTTTTTCAATGGTGTAATGGTTTAACATAGAAAACTTACCGTTGGCTCTCGATTCTAATCTATCACTCCGATTTGCAAACGGATTTCACTGAAGCTGTAACTTTCATCCCAGAACATAGTTTAGGGGCCATTACCTCTTCAACTATAGTCATTTTTCTTTCGATTGCAAACGTAACCAGTTTTTCAATGGTGTAATGGTTTAACATAGAAAACTTACCGTTGGCTCTCGATTCTAATCTATCACTCCGATTTGCAAACGGATTTCACTGAAGCTGTAACTTTCATCCCAGAACATAGTTTAGGGGCCATTACCTCTTCAACTATAGTCATTTTTCTTTCGATTGCAAACGTAACCAGTTTTTCAATGGTGTAATGGTTTAACATAGAAAACTTACCGTTGGCTCTCGATTCTAATCTATCACTCCGATTTGCAAACGGATTTCACTGAAGCTGTAACTTTCATCCCAGAACATAGTTTAGGGGCCATTACCTCTTCAACTATAGTCATTTTTCTTTCGATTGCAAACGTAACCAGTTTTTCAATGGTGTAATGGTTTAACATAGAAAACTTACCGTTGGCTCTCGATTCTAATCTATCACTCCGATTTGCAAACGGATTTCACTGAAGCTGTAACTTTCATCCCAGAACATAGTTTAGGGGCCATTACCTCTTCAACTATAGTCATTTTTCTTTCGATTGCAAACGTAACCAGTTTTTCAATGGTGTAATGGTTTAACATAGAAAACTTACCGTTGGCTCTCGATTCTAATCTATCACTCCGATTTGCAAACGGATTTCACTGAAGCTGTAACTTTCATCCCAGAACATAGTTTAGGGGCCATTACCTCTTCAACTATAGTCATTTTTCTTTCGATTGCAAACGCAACCAGTTTTTCAATGGTGTAATGGTTTAACATAGAAAACTTACCGTTGGCTCTCGATTCTAATCTATCACTCCGATTTGCAAACGGATTTCACTGAAGCTGTAACTTTCATCCCAGAACATAGTTTAGGGGCCATTACCTCTTCAACTATAGTCATTTTTCTTTCGATTGCAAACGTAACCAGTTTTTCAATGGTGTAATGGTTTAACATAGAAAACTTACCGTTGGCTCTCGATTCTAATCTATCACTCCGATTTGCAAACGGATTTCACTGAAGCTGTAACTTTCATCCCAGAACATAGTTTAGGGGCCATTACCTCTTCAACTATAGTCATTTTTCTTTCGATTGCAAACGTAACCAGTTTTTCAATGGTGTAATGGTTTAACATAGAAAACTTACCGTTGGCTCTCGATTCTAATCTATCACTCCGATTTGCAAACGGATTTCACTGAAGCTGTAACTTTCATCCCAGAACATAGTTTAGGGGCCATTACCTCTTCAACTATAGTCATTTTTCTTTCGATTGCAAACGTAACCAGTTTTTCAATGGTGTAATGGTTTAACATAGAAAACTTACCGTTGGCTCTCGATTCTAATCTATCACTCCGATTTGCAAACGGATTTCACTGAAGCTGTAACTTTCATCCCAGAACATAGTTTAGGGGCCATTACCTCTTCAACTATAGTCATTTTTCTTTCGATTGCAAACGTAACCAGTTTTTCAATGGTGTAATGGTTTAACATAGAAAACTTACCGTTGGCTCTAGATTCTAATCTATCACTCCGATTTGCAAACGGATTTCACTGAAGCTGTAACTTTCATCCCAGAACATAGTTTAGGGGCCATTACTTCTTCAACTATAGTCATTTTTCTTTCGATTGCAAACGTAACCAGTTTTTCAATGGTGTAATGGTTTAACATAGAAAACTTACCGTTGGCTCTAGATTCTAATCTATCACTCCGATTTGCAAACGGATTTCACTGAAGCTGTAACTTTCATCCCAGAACATAGTTTAGGGGCCATTACTTCTTCAACTATAGTCATTTTTCTTTCGATTGCAAACGTAACCAGTTTTTCAATGGTGTAATGGTTTAACATAGAAAACTTACCGTTTGCTCTAGATTCTAATCTGTCACTCCGATTTGCAAACGGATTTCACTGAAGCTGTAACTTTCATCCCAGAACATAGTTTAGGGGCCATTACTTCTTCAACTATAGTCATTTTTCTTTCGATTGCAAACGTAACCAGTTTTTCAATGGTGTAATGGTTTAACATAGAAAACTTACCGTTGGCTCTAGATTCTAATCTATCACTCCGATTTGCAAACGGATTTCACTGAAGCTGTAACTTTCATCCCAGAACATAGTTTAGGGGCCATTACTTCTTCAACTATAGTCATTTTTCTTTCGATTGCAAACATAACCAGTTTTTCAATGGTGTAATGGTTTAACATAGAAAACTTACCGTTTGCTCTAGATTCTAATCTGTCACTCCGATTTGCAAACGGATTTCACTGAAGCTGTAACTTTCATCCCAGAACATAGTTTAGGGGCCATTACTTCTTCAACTATAGTCATTTTTCTTTCGATTGCAAACGTAACCAGTTTTTCAATGGTGTAATGGTTTAACATAGAAAACTTACCGTTGGCTCTAGATTCTAATCTATCACTCCGATTTGCAAACGGATTTCACTGAAGCTGTAACTTTCATCCCAGAACATAGTTTAGGGGCCATTACTTCTTCAACTATAGTCATTTTTCTTTCGATTGCAAACATAACCAGTTTTTCAATGGTGTAATGGTTTAACATAGAAAACTTACCGTTTGCTCTAGATTCTAATCTGTCACTCCGATTTGCAAACGGATTTCACTGAAGCTGTAACTTTCATCCCAGAACATAGTTTAGGGGCCATTACTTCTTCAACTATAGTCATTTTTCTTTCGATTGCAAACGTAACCAGTTTTTCAATGGTGTAATGGTTTAACATAGAAAACTTACCGTTGGCTCTAGATTCTAATCTATCACTCCGATTTGCAAACGGATTTCACTGAAGCTGTAACTTTCATCCCAGAACATAGTTTAGGGGCCATTACTTCTTCAACTATAGTCATTTTTCTTTCGATTGCAAACATAACCAGTTTTTCAATGGTGTAATGGTTTAACATAGAAAACTTACCGTTGGCTCTAGATTCTAATCTGTCACTCCGATTTGCAAACAGATTTCACTGAAGCTGTAACTTTCATCCCAGAACATAGTTTAGGGGCCATTACTTCTTCAGCTATAGTCATTTTTCTTTCGATTGCAAACGTAACCAGTTTTTCAATGGTGTACTGGTTTAACATAGAAAACTTACCATTGGCTCTAGATTCTAATCTATCACTCCGATTTGCAAACGGATTTCACTGAAGCTGTAACTTTCATCCGAGAACATAGTTTAGGGGCCATTACTTCTTCAACTATAGTCATTTTTCTTTCGATTGCAAACGTAACCAGTTTTTCAATGGTGTAATGGTTTAACATAGAAAACTTACCGTTGGCTCTAGATTCTAATCTATCACTCCGATTTGCAAACGGATTTCACTGAAGCTGTAACTTTCATCCCAGAACATAGTTTAGGGGCCATTACCTCTTCAACTATAGTCATTTTTCTTTCGATTGCAAACGTAACCAGTTTTTCAATGGTGTAATGGTTTAACATAGAAAACTTACCGTTGGCTCTCGATTCTAATCTATCACTCCGATTTGCAAACGGATTTCACTGAAGCTGTAACTTTCATCCCAGAACATAGTTTAGGGGCCATTACCTCTTCAACTATAGTCATTTTTCTTTCGATTGCAAACGTAACCAGTTTTTCAATGGTGTAATGGTTTAACATAGAAAACTTACCGTTGGCTCTCGATTCTAATCTATCACTCCGATTTGCAAACGGATTTCACTGAAGCTGTAACTTTCATCCCAGAACATAGTTTAGGGGCCATTACCTCTTCAACTATAGTCATTTTTCTTTCGATTGCAAACGTAACCAGTTTTTCAATGGTGTAATGGTTTAACATAGAAAACTTACCGTTGGCTCTCGATTCTAATCTATCACTCCGATTTGCAAACGGATTTCACTGAAGCTGTAACTTTCATCCCAGAACATAGTTTAGGGGCCATTACCTCTTCAACTATAGTCATTTTTCTTTCGATTGCAAACGTAACCAGTTTTTCAATGGTGTAATGGTTTAACATAGAAAACTTACCGTTGGCTCTAGATTCTAATCTATCACTCCGATTTGCAAACGGATTTCACTGAAGCTGTAACTTTCATCCCAGAACATAGTTTAGGGGCCATTACTTCTTCAACTATAGTCATTTTTCTTTCGATTGCAAACGTAACCAGTTTTTCAATGGTGTAATGGTTTAACATAGAAAACTTACCGTTGGCTCTAGATTCTAATCTATCACTCCGATTTGCAAACGGATTTCACTGAAGCTGTAACTTTCATCCCAGAACATAGTTTAGGGGCCATTACTTCTTCAACTATAGTCATTTTTCTTTCGATTGCAAACGTAACCAGTTTTTCAATGGTGTAATGGTTTAACATAGAAAACTTACCGTTTGCTCTAGATTCTAATCTGTCACTCCGATTTGCAAACGGATTTCACTGAAGCTGTAACTTTCATCCCAGAACATAGTTTAGGGGCCATTACTTCTTCAACTATAGTCATTTTTCTTTCGATTGCAAACGTAACCAGTTTTTCAATGGTGTAATGGTTTAACATAGAAAACTTACCGTTGGCTCTAGATTCTAATCTATCACTCCGATTTGCAAACGGATTTCACTGAAGCTGTAACTTTCATCCCAGAACATAGTTTAGGGGCCATTACTTCTTCAACTATAGTCATTTTTCTTTCGATTGCAAACATAACCAGTTTTTCAATGGTGTAATGGTTTAACATAGAAAACTTACCGTTTGCTCTAGATTCTAATCTGTCACTCCGATTTGCAAACGGATTTCACTGAAGCTGTAACTTTCATCCCAGAACATAGTTTAGGGGCCATTACTTCTTCAACTATAGTCATTTTTCTTTCGATTGCAAACGTAACCAGTTTTTCAATGGTGTAATGGTTTAACATAGAAAACTTACCGTTGGCTCTAGATTCTAATCTATCACTCCGATTTGCAAACGGATTTCACTGAAGCTGTAACTTTCATCCCAGAACATAGTTTAGGGGCCATTACTTCTTCAACTATAGTCATTTTTCTTTCGATTGCAAACATAACCAGTTTTTCAATGGTGTAATGGTTTAACATAGAAAACTTACCGTTTGCTCTAGATTCTAATCTGTCACTCCGATTTGCAAACGGATTTCACTGAAGCTGTAACTTTCATCCCAGAACATAGTTTAGGGGCCATTACTTCTTCAACTATAGTCATTTTTCTTTCGATTGCAAACGTAACCAGTTTTTCAATGGTGTAATGGTTTAACATAGAAAACTTACCGTTGGCTCTAGATTCTAATCTATCACTCCGATTTGCAAACGGATTTCACTGAAGCTGTAACTTTCATCCCAGAACATAGTTTAGGGGCCATTACCTCTTCAACTATAGTCATTTTTCTTTCGATTGCAAACGTAACCAGTTTTTCAATGGTGTAATGGTTTAACATAGAAAACTTACCGTTGGCTCTCGATTCTAATCTATCACTCCGATTTGCAAACGGATTTCACTGAAGCTGTAACTTTCATCCCAGAACATAGTTTAGGGGCCATTACCTCTTCAACTATAGTCATTTTTCTTTCGATTGCAAACGTAACCAGTTTTTCAATGGTGTAATGGTTTAACATAGAAAACTTACCGTTGGCTCTCGATTCTAATCTATCACTCCGATTTGCAAACGGATTTCACTGAAGCTGTAACTTTCATCCCAGAACATAGTTTAGGGGCCATTACCTCTTCAACTATAGTCATTTTTCTTTCGATTGCAAACGTAACCAGTTTTTCAATGGTGTAATGGTTTAACATAGAAAACTTACCGTTGGCTCTCGATTCTAATCTATCACTCCGATTTGCAAACGGATTTCACTGAAGCTGTAACTTTCATCCCAGAACATAGTTTAGGGGCCATTACCTCTTCAACTATAGTCATTTTTCTTTCGATTGCAAACGTAACCAGTTTTTCAATGGTGTAATGGTTTAACATAGAAAACTTACCGTTGGCTCTAGATTCTAATCTATCACTCCGATTTGCAAACGGATTTCACTGAAGCTGTAACTTTCATCCCAGAACATAGTTTAGGGGCCATTACTTCTTCAACTATAGTCATTTTTCTTTCGATTGCAAACGTAACCAGTTTTTCAATGGTGTAATGGTTTAACATAGAAAACTTACCGTTGGCTCTAGATTCTAATCTATCACTCCGATTTGCAAACGGATTTCACTGAAGCTGTAACTTTCATCCCAGAACATAGTTTAGGGGCCATTACTTCTTCAACTATAGTCATTTTTCTTTCGATTGCAAACGTAACCAGTTTTTCAATGGTGTAATGGTTTAACATAGAAAACTTACCGTTTGCTCTAGATTCTAATCTGTCACTCCGATTTGCAAACGGATTTCACTGAAGCTGTAACTTTCATCCCAGAACATAGTTTAGGGGCCATTACTTCTTCAACTATAGTCATTTTTCTTTCGATTGCAAACGTAACCAGTTTTTCAATGGTGTAATGGTTTAACATAGAAAACTTACCGTTGGCTCTAGATTCTAATCTATCACTCCGATTTGCAAACGGATTTCACTGAAGCTGTAACTTTCATCCCAGAACATAGTTTAGGGGCCATTACTTCTTCAACTATAGTCATTTTTCTTTCGATTGCAAACATAACCAGTTTTTCAATGGTGTAATGGTTTAACATAGAAAACTTACCGTTTGCTCTAGATTCTAATCTGTCACTCCGATTTGCAAACGGATTTCACTGAAGCTGTAACTTTCATCCCAGAACATAGTTTAGGGGCCATTACTTCTTCAACTATAGTCATTTTTCTTTCGATTGCAAACGTAACCAGTTTTTCAATGGTGTAATGGTTTAACATAGAAAACTTACCGTTGGCTCTAGATTCTAATCTATCACTCCGATTTGCAAACGGATTTCACTGAAGCTGTAACTTTCATCCCAGAACATAGTTTAGGGGCCATTACTTCTTCAACTATAGTCATTTTTCTTTCGATTGCAAACATAACCAGTTTTTCAATGGTGTAATGGTTTAACATAGAAAACTTACCGTTTGCTCTAGATTCTAATCTGTCACTCCGATTTGCAAACGGATTTCACTGAAGCTGTAACTTTCATCCCAGAACATAGTTTAGGGGCCATTACTTCTTCAACTATAGTCATTTTTCTTTCGATTGCAAACGTAACCAGTTTTTCAATGGTGTAATGGTTTAACATAGAAAACTTACCGTTGGCTCTAGATTCTAATCTATCACTCCGATTTGCAAACGGATTTCACTGAAGCTGTAACTTTCATCCCAGAACATAGTTTAGGGGCCATTACTTCTTCAACTATAGTCATTTTTCTTTCGATTGCAAACATAACCAGTTTTTCAATGGTGTAATGGTTTAACATAGAAAACTTACCGTTGGCTCTAGATTCTAATCTGTCACTCCGATTTGCAAACAGATTTCACTGAAGCTGTAACTTTCATCCCAGAACATAGTTTAGGGGCCATTACTTCTTCAGCTATAGTCATTTTTCTTTCGATTGCAAACGTAACCAGTTTTTCAATGGTGTACTGGTTTAACATAGAAAACTTACCATTGGCTCTAGATTCTAATCTATCACTCCGATTTGCAAACGGATTTCACTGAAGCTGTAACTTTCATCCGAGAACATAGTTTAGGGGCCATTACTTCTTCAACTATAGTCATTTTTCTTTCGATTGCAAACGTAACCAGTTTTTCAATGGTGTAATGGTTTAACATAGAAAACTTACCGTTGGCTCTAGATTCTAATCTATCACTCCGATTTGCAAACGGATTTCACTGAAGCTGTAACTTTCATCCCAGAACATAGTTTAGGGGCCATTACTTCTTCAACTATAGTCATTTTTCTTTCGATTGCAAACGTAACCAGTTTTTCAATGGTGTAATGGTTTAACATAGAAAACTTACCGTTTGCTCTAGATTCTAATCTGTCACTCCGATTTGCAAACGGATTTCACTGAAGCTGTAACTTTCATCCCAGAACATAGTTTAGGGGCCATTACTTCTTCAACTATAGTCATTTTTCTTTCGATTGCAAACGTAACCAGTTTTTCAATGGTGTAATGGTTTAACATAGAAAACTTACCGTTGGCTCTAGATTCTAATCTATCACTCCGATTTGCAAACGGATTTCACTGAAGCTGTAACTTTCATCCCAGAACATAGTTTAGGGGCCATTACTTCTTCAACTATAGTCATTTTTCTTTCGATTGCAAACATAACCAGTTTTTCAATGGTGTAATGGTTTAACATAGAAAATTTACCGTTTGCTCTAGATTCTAATCTGTCACTCCGATTTGCAAACGGATTTCACTGAAGCTGTAACTTTCATCCCAGAACATAGTTTAGGGGCCATTACTTCTTCAACTATAGTCATTTTTCTTTCGATTGCAAACGTAACCAGTTTTTCAATGGTGTAATGGTTTAACATAGAAAACTTACCGTTGGCTCTAGGATCTAATCTATCACTCCGATTTGCAAACGGATTTCACTGAAGCTGTAACTTTCATCCCAGAACATAGTTTAGGGGCCATTACTTCTTCAACTATAGTCATTTTTCTTTCGATTGCAAACATAACCAGTTTTTCAATGGTGTAATGGTTTAACATAGAAAACTTACCGTTGGCTCTAGATTCTAATCTGTCACTCCGATTTGCAAACAGATTTCACTGAAGCTGTAACTTTCATCCCAGAACATAGTTTAGGGGCCATTACTTTTTCAGCTATAGTCATTTTTCTTTCGATTGCAAACGTAACCAGTTTTTCAATGGTGTAATGGTTTAACATAGAAAACTTACCATTGGCTCTAGATTCTAATCTATCACTCCGATTTGCAAACGGATTTCACTGAAGCTGTAACTTTCATCCCAGAACATAGTTTAGGGGCCATTACTTCTTCAGCTATAGTCATTTTTCTTTCGATTGCAAACGTAACCAGTTTTTCAATGGTGTAATGGTTTAACATAGAAAACTTACCGTTGGCTCTAGATTTTAATCTATCACTCCGATTTGCAAACGGATTTCACTGAAGCTGTAACTTTCATCCCAGAACATAGTTTAGGGGCCATTACTTCTTCAACTATAGTCATTTTTCTTTCGATTGCAAACGTAACCAGTTTTTCAATGGTGTAATGGTTTAACATAGAAAACTTACCGTTGGCTCTCGATTCTAATCTATCACTCCGATTTGCAAACGGATTTCACTGAAGCTGTAACTTTCATCCCAGAACATAGTTTAGGGGCCATTACCTCTTCAACTATAGTCATTTTTCTTTCGATTGCAAACGTAACCAGTTTTTCAATGGTGTAATGGTTTAACATAGAAAACTTACCGTTGGCTCTCGATTCTAATCTATCACTCCGATTTGCAAACGGATTTCACTGAAGCTGTAACTTTCATCCCAGAACATAGTTTAGGGGCCATTACCTCTTCAACTATAGTCATTTTTCTTTCGATTGCAAACGTAACCAGTTTTTCAATGGTGTAATGGTTTAACATAGAAAACTTACCGTTGGCTCTCGATTCTAATCTATCACTCCGATTTGCAAACGGATTTCACTGAAGCTGTAACTTTCATCCCAGCACATAGTTTAGGGGCCATTACCTCTTCAACTATAGTCATTTTTCTTTCGATTGCAAACGTAACCAGTTTTTCAATGGTGTAATGGTTTAACATAGAAAACTTACCGTTGGCTCTCGATTCTAATCTATCACTCCGATTTGCAAACGGATTTCACTGAAGCTGTAACTTTCATCCCAGAACATAGTTTAGGGGCCATTACCTCTTCAACTATAGTCATTTTTCTTTCGATTGCAAACGTAACCAGTTTTTCAATGGTGTAATGGTTTAACATAGAAAACTTACCGTTGGCTCTCGATTCTAATCTATCACTCCGATTTGCAAACGGATTTCACTGAAGCTGTAACTTTCATCCCAGAACATAGTTTAGGGGCCATTACTTCTTCAACTATAGTCATTTTTCTTTCGATTGCAAACGTAACCAGTTTTTCAATGGTGTAATGGTTTAACATAGAAAGAGGGGCGTGGCTTGACGCTGGAGCTGGATGGTTGTCTGAGCCTGTAGCTCCTGCTGTCTTCACCCTAAAAAGCTACTTCACAGCGCACTAAGAAGCCTCATTTTACTCAGGAAGATGGGTGAACATGCAGAGGACCCACAGGAATGGATTACAGCGAGACCCAAGCGGAATTACAGGTCCCCTCTGCCCCGCAAACTGACTGACTTCTTCCAGGAGGAGGATATCCAAGATGGCCCCCGGCACTACAGGCCTAGCTCCAGGCATGATGCAGACTACAGGACACCGCCGCCTGTGACCCAGAGGAATCGCTTTGCAGCTTTCCAGACTCCCTATCGAAGGGGCAACAGAGCGGACTACCTGGGAGACCTCAGTGAGGAAGATGAAGCCGCTACAGGTACCGCTGACAACAGGGACAGAAGCCCCAGGCAGGCCTCCGTATCCCGCACGGAAAACGCGGAATTTCGTAATTCCAATTCGGAATTCCGGAAAATGGATCCGGAATTCCGGAAAAACATTCTGGAACCCAGGAAAGATGACACAACAAGGTCCCAGGTAGGACAGATTCCTCTATCCTCCCCTCACACACATACCCAAGCATCTGATCAGCTCCCTCATCCATCCATCCACCCCTCACCACCGATGGCATTTACAGACCCCCTGATGTCATTCTCTGCCACAGACCAGCCCATGACTCAAACCTTTTTTAAAGATTTCATGATATCTTTCAGTAGCATTTTAAGAAAGGACTCTATGGAAATAAGGGCTGATATGCACGCTTTGGTGGGCCACCTGACCGTATACACTAAAGAAACAGACCATAGGCTGGCCAGGTTGGAACACAGAATTGTGGAGATGACAGCAGCACACAATTCATTGGTGGATGCTCACAAGGAACTTGTAAAGGAGAATAGGCAGATGAAGGAAAAAATAGCGGATGGGGAGGATAGAAACAGGAGAAACAACCTGAAGATCAGAGGGATCCCAGAGACAGTACAGAATGATGATTTAAAAGACTACGTCATGGACATTATCAAAGTCACCTGTCCTAACATACCTAAAAATGAGCTTGTAGTGGACAGAGCCCATAGGCTACCCAAGCCATCCCACATCGCCAAACATCTGCCTAGAGATGTCATTACAAGGATACATTTTTTCCACGTAAAGGAACAGCTGCTGGGAGCCACTAGGAAAGGGCAAAAGCTTCCTGACCCGTATCAGAACCTGGCGTTATATCAGGATCTGTCACAAGCTACTCTCTCAACCAGACGCGGATTCTCGCAGATTACTGCCTCTTTGAGAAACAAGAGAATCGACTACTCATGGGGATTCCCCCCAAAGCTGATCATAAGAGACGGAGGGGAGACACACGTGATCAGGAATCCAACAGAGGGACAGGACCTCTTATCTAGATGGAATATCCCACTTTTTGTATCTAAAGACTCAAGCAAAGACAAACCTTATCGCCCACCTCTAATGCCTAAGCCTACTGCTATGGACACCACTCTTCCTATCACACCAGACAAGGCAGCAACAAGTGAGGCTTCGACAAAAGGCTGAATCGGGGTGATCAGCCAGGAACTTTGTCCCCCTCACATTTGTTTTTTCCCCTGGGACTGATTTTTCTCTCCCTACAGGTGGAAAAACCACTTGAAGTCCACACTGGTGGACTCTACTGAATTGGTCACCTGAACTGAACTCTAATCTGACCAATCTGTTTTGTTTTGTTTATACTGTTAGTGTTCTCACTATTTTCTCACCCACTTTTCTCTCTCCTTTTTTTTTTCAGTAGTGCTATTGAGAGGTAGAACCGGATGCCTCTCATTGTACTATTACTTTGGTTATTTCTATATAGGTCAATGTCCCGACTAACCTTGTTTCCCTCCACCAGAGTAGAGTTAAAAAGTTTCATCAGAGATGCTCCAGAGCCTGCCTGCGGAAATCCCAATCAATGGTATGATTTAATTGTGATGCAATATACATGGTGTAATGGCTGAGAAATGTAATCTCCTCTCAGTTAATGTGAGAGGCCTCAATTCTTTCAGGAAGCGATACCTCTTACAGAAACTGATTAAGGAACAAAAGGCAGATATTATATGTGTTCAAGAATCTCACCTGAACAAAAATGCAGCGAAAAAATACAAATTATTTCAGTTTACCAATATATTTCACTCTACATTACAGAATAATAAGAAAAAAGCTGGGACTTTCATAGCAGTTAGGGACTCTCTGGGACTAGTGGTAAAAGACACATACTCAAGTGAGGATGGTAGAATGGTAATGATAACTGGACAATTGAACTCTAAGGATTACACTTTTGTGAACCTATATGCCCCCAACCAACACCAGACTAAATTTATCAATTCAAAACTCAAAAAAATAACAAATTTCAAGAAAGGATATCTTTTTATCTCTGGAGATCTGAACTCCATAACAGACCCACAGTTAGATTGTACTTCCAAATTAAGAACTAAACACTCCACTTTACAACCAATCTTGACAAAAAACGAGCTATTTGACACTTGGAGGTGTATTCACCCCAAGGAGAAACAGTTCACATTCTACTCTACCATTCATAAATCCTTCACTCGTATTGACCATTGCCTAACAGACCAATTTACCTTGCCACTGGTCTCAGAGATGGAAATTGGTACTAGAGTGTGGTCAGACCACTCACCTCTCTTAGTGAAATTTCATATCCAGAACTCTGTGAAACAACAGTATACATGGAGACTTAACAAATACATCCTTCACTCCGAACACACTTCCCCTATAATCAAAAAGGAACTAATAGAGTATTTCAAACTCAATGACACAGGAGATATATCCAACTCTACTCTTTGGAATGCTCATAAAGCATTTATCAGAGGAACCTTTATTAAGTTGAGTGCCATTCATAACAAAAAAGTTAGGGAACAAACTAACATCTTATTAGACAAAATTAAATCACTAGAGAAAGAAATATACAACAATCACAAGAATGAACTCATACCCCAACTAGAGGAAACTAGACAGACCCTAGCAGACAAATTGTACTACCAGTACGACAAATGGCAAACCACATTAAAACAAAATTGGTACTATGATAATAATAGAGCAGGGAAGGCCATGGCCCAAAAAATTAAGGGAAAAAGAATTCGTCAGAGAATTATTAAAATCACACACCCCAAAACAAAAATAGAAGTCCACCACCCCAAAGATATTGTAAACGCCCTGGCAGAGTACTATGAAGCCCTTTATAACCTCGAAAAAGACCCAAACACCCACACCCCATTACCACAGGAAATAGAACTATACCTTGATAAAGTAAATCTCCCTTCCCTAACAGAATTTGAGCAAAATTACCTAGCAACTCCCTTCACAGAGCAAGAAACAATAGCAGCAATAGGATCCCTAAAGAAAGACAAAGCCCCAGGACCAGACGGTTTTATTAACGATTATTTTAAAAAATTTATTTCTATCCTAGTAACCCCCCTAACAAATATGTTTAATGAAGCAGCTACTAAAGGCAATTTCCCTAGAGAATCACTTTCGGCACTTATAACTACAATCCCCAAGGAAGGTAAGGACCCCTCTGACCCTAGTAATTATAGGCCCATCTCCCTACTAAACACTGACATAAAACTATACGCCCGAATAATAGCTAATAGGTTATCTCCCCTTATGCCCCAAATTATCCATCCAGATCAGGTAGGGTTTACAAAGAATAGGTCAACTAGTGATGGCACTCGCAAGGTTTTATCTCTGATCCACAGAGTGGGGCTCTGTCGGACGCCTACCCTCCTTGTCTCCTTGGACGCGGAGAAGGCGTTCGACAGAGTCAACTGGCTGTACCTTTCCAAGGTGCTCACCAAATTTGGTATCCCTGCCTTCTTACACAAGGCCATTTTAGCCCTATACACCCACCCATCTGCCAGAGTCCTATCATCAGGCACACTATCTCTACCCTTCGATATTAAAAACGGTACCCGTCAAGGTTGCCCCCTCTCACCCCTAATATTCAATTTAACGATTGAACCGCTCGCTCAAAGAATCAGAGACAATTCACAAATTTTTGGCATTAAAAACAAACAAACCATACATAAAATGGGTTTATACGCTGATGATGTGATCCTCCTCCTCCAGAAACCACTTGTATCACTGCCAAATGCTCAATTGGAACTAGAAGAGTTCTCCAAAATCTCATATTACAAATTAAATAAGAATAAGACAACCATTCTCCCATGTTTTATCCCACAGAAAGATAGGGATATCTTAAAAAGCTCTTGTGAATTCTTATGGAATGACACTGTCATAAAATACTTAGGAATCTATATAACACCCACACTAAATAATATCTATAAAGAAAACTACGCCCCATGGTTAAAAAAATTCAAAGAGAAACTGGAAGATCTTGCAAAAGTAGAATACTCCTGGCTGGGTAGGAATGCAGCCTTTAAAATGTTCATTCTTCCCCAACTTCTATACCTCTTTAGAAACTTGCCTATAAAAGTACCCCAAACCTTCTTCAACACCCTACAAAAAGCTCTTAATCAATTTATATTATTAAACAAAAAATCCAGGTTCTCCAACAAAATATTAATGATGGATACTGCTAATTTGGGCCTAGGTGTCCCCAACCTGGAATTCTATTATAAGGCTACAATAATGGATCAGTCCAGGGCAGTCTGGCTCGGGGATAACACAAAACAATGGTTCTCGATTGAAGAGGATCAACTTAGCTATGGAGACTACAAATTGTTTCTTGGAGCCAGACTGGCCTGGAAAACTAGACAGACCATCCAGAACCCATTAACAATTAACACACTTAGAATTTGGAAGGAACTAACCGCTCTGTGCAAAAAGGACGTTTTATCCATAGAGTCTGACACACCCTTAATCACTCTCCAAACTTTAATAAATAATTTAAATTTACAAACCTGGACAGATTCTGGTATTAACTCCATAGAAGATCTCCTTGATAACACAGAACTGAGACCATTCGAATTTTTCACTCAGACCTATGGTCTCCCACCAACAGAACTCCCCACATATAGGAAAATCAGTAAATTCTGTAAATATCACCCGTACAGCCCTGTATCTCTGACCCCACAAATTAGTAAAATTATCCACCCTCAGGGTTCACACTATAAGGGAACATCTATTTTCTACAAAACCTTACTAAAAATGAAAGATTCCACCCCACAATGGCAACTAGATAGTTGGCAGGAGTATCTCCAAACTGAGATAGACATGGAAGAATGGGAAAAGGTCTTGAGATCAGTAAAGAAGTCTTCACACTGTGTGAGACACTTTGAAGGCTTACTAAAGAGCATTTGGCAGTGGTACATGACACCTGAGAGGATTTCCAAGTTTGACATGAAGGCATCACCCTTGTGTTGGAGGGGGTGCAACCGGACGGGTACCGTAGGACACATCTTATGGGACTGCCCCAAACTGAAGAAACTCAGAACAGATATAGGAGTCTTCTTGGGACAATTACCTATGTCCATACATCCTATACCCTCTGGTATGGCACTGTTGCATTTAGGAACCATTGATCTGCCACCCCAGGAAAGATTGATCTATAATCACATCTTTATAACTATCAGGAATCAATTAGCTTTCAACTGGAAATCAAAAGTCATCCCAACAATCGGAGAAATCCTGCGTATTGTTGATTCAAATCTTATTGCAGAGAAATCCTGGGCGATTAGATGTGGAAACCTGGGTGCTTTCCTGGAGGTGGCTGCTCTGTGGCCTGTTGCATACAGGGAATCCAAACTAATGGAATTTTAGTTCTGTGGTCTCTTTGATAAGAGGTACTCTCATGTGTAACTCTCATGTATGACTTTAATGTGCTAAGGGGATACTCGCAGGTAAGGCTCTGTTGCTCACTTATCTTTATATAGGTAGATTTCTCTTGCTCTGGAAACACAATCGGGACATTCTAATTGTACATAGTTTGATGTGTAGTTTAGTTTTAGATGTAGTATATACAACAAAAATAACTGATATGACAGCTACTCATACACAATTGAAGTCATAACATCTGTTAGTTAGTCAGTTAGGAATCTTCTTCTTCCCTTTCTCCTACCTGGACGAAACACTGCAGCTCTGGCAGACCTATGAGACTCCTTAGTTGAGGATCCGCTCCCTGGAATCTCTGTAGGGTGGTTAAAATCCCCCATTTTCCAGGTCGAGAGGATCCTTGACGGATCTGTTACACAGCTTTCTTCACTGCTGGAGCTGTGGTTGAACTACAGTATCCTAGGGAATACAGAATTCCAACTTTAGTAACTATGGAAGTAATTTAAAGCATCGCCTAGACAAAACAGAGATATGTCGTTTAAACGTGGTTACGTCAAAATTTGATTATTCTTTTTGACAAAATTAATAATTATTAAACTCTTAGCTTAATAGGTTTAGTTATCATAAAAAAAATGAGTACAGATCCAAGAGATCTTTCTGTTATTCCTATCTGTAGATCAAACATAGTTTCAATTACTTTAAACAATATATAGGTTATTTGATAAGTTAACCTCACATCAGACTTCTCACCAGCTCTATTTCTTTCCAACCAAACCCGGTTAGAATACATTTACCATCTGGTTAGATACCCTCAACCTCAGGTACTTGCTTACTTCCTCACTGGGAAGTATCCACACCTAGGTGGAGAACTGGTAAAATCAGACATATTTCCAAAAAAAACGGAAATGCAGTTTCAGGGACTGTGTGTGGGATCCTGCGCTGGTAGCGGATTCCTACACACAGTGGTCCACTTAAATTACACCTTACAATCTGCATCCAAACCTTCTTCTACCACCTCATATCAACTCCACACCAATAAAATACTCATGCATAACTCCTACCTACCCTCTAACCAGACTATTCTTCTTATTTTATCTGTTATATAAATTTCTGTACTACAGATATGTTGTTAACTGTTATACTGTATTCATTTATATAGCTGTACAAATATGAATACATAATCACTAATGCCTGTAATGTAATAACTTGTTATGTAAAACTTCAATAAAAATTAATGTACTTGGTTTAACATAGAAAACTTACCGTTTGCTCTAGATTCTAATCTGTCACTCCGATTTGCAAACGGATTTCACTGAAGCTGTAACTTTCATCCCAGAACATAGTTTAGGGGCCATTACTTCTTCAACTATAGTCATTTTTCTTTCGATTGCAAACGTAACCAGTTTTTCAATGGTGTAATGGTTTAACATAGAAAACTTACCGTTGGCTCTAGATTCTAATCTATCACTCCGATTTGCAAACGGATTTCACTGAAGCTGTAACTTTCATCCCAGAACATAGTTTAGGGGCCATTACTTCTTCAACTATAGTCATTTTTCTTTCGATTGCAAACATAACCAGTTTTTCAATGGTGTAATGGTTTAACATAGAAAATTTACCGTTTGCTCTAGATTCTAATCTGTCACTCCGATTTGCAAACGGATTTCACTGAAGCTGTAACTTTCATCCCAGAACATAGTTTAGGGGCCATTACTTCTTCAACTATAGTCATTTTTCTTTCGATTGCAAACGTAACCAGTTTTTCAATGGTGTAATGGTTTAACATAGAAAACTTACCGTTGGCTCTAGATTCTAATCTATCACTCCGATTTGCAAACGGATTTCACTGAAGCTGTAACTTTCATCCCAGAACATAGTTTAGGGGCCATTACTTCTTCAACTATAGTCATTTTTCTTTCGATTGCAAACATAACCAGTTTTTCAATGGTGTAATGGTTTAACATAGAAAACTTACCGTTGGCTCTAGATTCTAATCTGTCACTCCGATTTGCAAACAGATTTCACTGAAGCTGTAACTTTCATCCCAGAACATAGTTTAGGGGCCATTACTTTTTCAGCTATAGTCATTTTTCTTTCGATTGCAAACGTAACCAGTTTTTCAATGGTGTAATGGTTTAACATAGAAAACTTACCATTGGCTCTAGATTCTAATCTATCACTCCGATTTGCAAACGGATTTCACTGAAGCTGTAACTTTCATCCCAGAACATAGTTTAGGGGCCATTACTTCTTCAGCTATAGTCATTTTTCTTTCGATTGCAAACGTAACCAGTTTTTCAATGGTGTAATGGTTTAACATAGAAAACTTACCGTTGGCTCTAGATTTTAATCTATCACTCCGATTTGCAAACGGATTTCACTGAAGCTGTAACTTTCATCCCAGAACATAGTTTAGGGGCCATTACTTCTTCAACTATAGTCATTTTTCTTTCGATTGCAAACGTAACCAGTTTTTCAATGGTGTAATGGTTTAACATAGAAAACTTACCGTTGGCTCTCGATTCTAATCTATCACTCCGATTTGCAAACGGATTTCACTGAAGCTGTAACTTTCATCCCAGAACATAGTTTAGGGGCCATTACCTCTTCAACTATAGTCATTTTTCTTTCGATTGCAAACGTAACCAGTTTTTCAATGGTGTAATGGTTTAACATAGAAAACTTACCGTTGGCTCTCGATTCTAATCTATCACTCCGATTTGCAAACGGATTTCACTGAAGCTGTAACTTTCATCCCAGAACATAGTTTAGGGGCCATTACCTCTTCAACTATAGTCATTTTTCTTTCGATTGCAAACGTAACCAGTTTTTCAATGGTGTAATGGTTTAACATAGAAAACTTACCGTTGGCTCTCGATTCTAATCTATCACTCCGATTTGCAAACGGATTTCACTGAAGCTGTAACTTTCATCCCAGCACATAGTTTAGGGGCCATTACCTCTTCAACTATAGTCATTTTTCTTTCGATTGCAAACGTAACCAGTTTTTCAATGGTGTAATGGTTTAACATAGAAAACTTACCGTTGGCTCTCGATTCTAATCTATCACTCCGATTTGCAAACGGATTTCACTGAAGCTGTAACTTTCATCCCAGAACATAGTTTAGGGGCCATTACCTCTTCAACTATAGTCATTTTTCTTTCGATTGCAAACGTAACCAGTTTTTCAATGGTGTAATGGTTTAACATAGAAAACTTACCGTTGGCTCTCGATTCTAATCTATCACTCCGATTTGCAAACGGATTTCACTGAAGCTGTAACTTTCATCCCAGAACATAGTTTAGGGGCCATTACCTCTTCAACTATAGTCATTTTTCTTTCGATTGCAAACGTAACCAGTTTTTCAATGGTGTAATGGTTTAACATAGAAAACTTACCGTTGGCTCTCGATTCTAATCTATCACTCCGATTTGCAAACGGATTTCACTGAAGCTGTAACTTTCATCCCAGAACATAGTTTAGGGGCCATTACCTCTTCAACTATAGTCATTTTTCTTTCGATTGCAAACGTAACCAGTTTTTCAATGGAGTAATGGTTTAACATAGAAAACTTACCGTTGGCTCTCGATTCTAATCTATCACTCCGATTTGCAAACGGATTTCACTGAAGCTGTAACTTTCATCCCAGAACATAGTTTAGGGGCCATTACCTCTTCAACTATAGTCATTTTTCTTTCGATTGCAAACGTAACCAGTTTTTCAATGGTGTAATGGTTTAACATAGAAAACTTACCGTTGGCTCTCGATTCTAATCTATCACTCCGATTTGCAAACGGATTTCACTGAAGCTGTAACTTTCATCCCAGAACATAGTTTAGGGGCCATTACCTCTTCAACTATAGTCATTTTTCTTTCGATTGCAAACGTAACCAGTTTTTCAATGGTGTAATGGTTTAACATAGAAAACGTACCGTTGGCTCTCGATTCTAATCTATCACTCCGATTTGCAAACGGATTTCACTGAAGCTGTAACTTTCATCCCAGAACATAGTTTAGGGGCCATTACCTCTTCAACTATAGTCATTTTTCTTTCGATTGCAAACGTAACCAGTTTTTCAATGGTGTAATGGTTTAACATAGAAAACGTACCGTTGCCTCTCGATTCTAATCTATCACTCCGATTTGCAAACGGATTTCACTGAAGCTGTAACTTTCATCCCAGAACATAGTTTAGGGGCCATTACCTCTTCAACTATAGTCATTTTTCTTTCGATTGCAAACGTAACCAGTTTTTCAATGGTGTAATGGTTTAACATAGAAAACTTACCGTTTGCTCTAGATTCTAATCTGTCACTCCGATTTGCAAACGGATTTCACTGAAGCTGTAACTTTCATCCCAGAACATAGTTTAGGGGCCATTACTTCTTCAACTATAGTCATTTTTCTTTCGATTGCAAACGTAACCAGTTTTTCAATGGTGTAATGGTTTAACATAGAAAACTTACCGTTGGCTCTAGATTCTAATCTATCACTCCGATTTGCAAACGGATTTCACTGAAGCTGTAACTTTCATCCCAGAACATAGTTTAGGGGCCATTACTTCTTCAACTATAGTCATTTTTCTTTCGATTGCAAACATAACCAGTTTTTCAATGGTGTAATGGTTTAACATAGAAAATTTACCGTTTGCTCTAGATTCTAATCTGTCACTCCGATTTGCAAACGGATTTCACTGAAGCTGTAACTTTCATCCCAGAACATAGTTTAGGGGCCATTACTTCTTCAACTATAGTCATTTTTCTTTCGATTGCAAACGTAACCAGTTTTTCAATGGTGTAATGGTTTAACATAGAAAACTTACCGTTGGCTCTAGATTCTAATCTATCACTCCGATTTGCAAACGGATTTCACTGAAGCTGTAACTTTCATCCCAGAACATAGTTTAGGGGCCATTACTTCTTCAACTATAGTCATTTTTCTTTCGATTGCAAACATAACCAGTTTTTCAATGGTGTAATGGTTTAACATAGAAAACTTACCGTTGGCTCTAGATTCTAATCTGTCACTCCGATTTGCAAACAGATTTCACTGAAGCTGTAACTTTCATCCCAGAACATAGTTTAGGGGCCATTACTTTTTCAGCTATAGTCATTTTTCTTTCGATTGCAAACGTAACCAGTTTTTCAATGGTGTAATGGTTTAACATAGAAAACTTACCATTGGCTCTAGATTCTAATCTATCACTCCGATTTGCAAACGGATTTCACTGAAGCTGTAACTTTCATCCCAGAACATAGTTTAGGGGCCATTACTTCTTCAGCTATAGTCATTTTTCTTTCGATTGCAAACGTAACCAGTTTTTCAATGGTGTAATGGTTTAACATAGAAAACTTACCGTTGGCTCTAGATTTTAATCTATCACTCCGATTTGCAAACGGATTTCACTGAAGCTGTAACTTTCATCCCAGAACATAGTTTAGGGGCCATTACTTCTTCAACTATAGTCATTTTTCTTTCGATTGCAAACGTAACCAGTTTTTCAATGGTGTAATGGTTTAACATAGAAAACTTACCGTTGGCTCTCGATTCTAATCTATCACTCCGATTTGCAAACGGATTTCACTGAAGCTGTAACTTTCATCCCAGAACATAGTTTAGGGGCCATTACCTCTTCAACTATAGTCATTTTTCTTTCGATTGCAAACGTAACCAGTTTTTCAATGGTGTAATGGTTTAACATAGAAAACTTACCGTTGGCTCTCGATTCTAATCTATCACTCCGATTTGCAAACGGATTTCACTGAAGCTGTAACTTTCATCCCAGAACATAGTTTAGGGGCCATTACCTCTTCAACTATAGTCATTTTTCTTTCGATTGCAAACGTAACCAGTTTTTCAATGGTGTAATGGTTTAACATAGAAAACTTACCGTTGGCTCTCGATTCTAATCTATCACTCCGATTTGCAAACGGATTTCACTGAAGCTGTAACTTTCATCCCAGCACATAGTTTAGGGGCCATTACCTCTTCAACTATAGTCATTTTTCTTTCGATTGCAAACGTAACCAGTTTTTCAATGGTGTAATGGTTTAACATAGAAAACTTACCGTTGGCTCTCGATTCTAATCTATCACTCCGATTTGCAAACGGATTTCACTGAAGCTGTAACTTTCATCCCAGAACATAGTTTAGGGGCCATTACCTCTTCAACTATAGTCATTTTTCTTTCGATTGCAAACGTAACCAGTTTTTCAATGGTGTAATGGTTTAACATAGAAAACTTACCGTTGGCTCTCGATTCTAATCTATCACTCCGATTTGCAAACGGATTTCACTGAAGCTGTAACTTTCATCCCAGAACATAGTTTAGGGGCCATTACCTCTTCAACTATAGTCATTTTTCTTTCGATTGCAAACGTAACCAGTTTTTCAATGGTGTAATGGTTTAACATAGAAAACTTACCGTTGGCTCTCGATTCTAATCTATCACTCCGATTTGCAAACGGATTTCACTGAAGCTGTAACTTTCATCCCAGAACATAGTTTAGGGGCCATTACCTCTTCAACTATAGTCATTTTTCTTTCGATTGCAAACGTAACCAGTTTTTCAATGGAGTAATGGTTTAACATAGAAAACTTACCGTTGGCTCTCGATTCTAATCTATCACTCCGATTTGCAAACGGATTTCACTGAAGCTGTAACTTTCATCCCAGAACATAGTTTAGGGGCCATTACCTCTTCAACTATAGTCATTTTTCTTTCGATTGCAAACGTAACCAGTTTTTCAATGGTGTAATGGTTTAACATAGAAAACTTACCGTTGGCTCTCGATTCTAATCTATCACTCCGATTTGCAAACGGATTTCACTGAAGCTGTAACTTTCATCCCAGAACATAGTTTAGGGGCCATTACCTCTTCAACTATAGTCATTTTTCTTTCGATTGCAAACGTAACCAGTTTTTCAATGGTGTAATGGTTTAACATAGAAAACGTACCGTTGGCTCTCGATTCTAATCTATCACTCCGATTTGCAAACGGATTTCACTGAAGCTGTAACTTTCATCCCAGAACATAGTTTAGGGGCCATTACCTCTTCAACTATAGTCATTTTTCTTTCGATTGCAAACGTAACCAGTTTTTCAATGGTGTAATGGTTTAACATAGAAAACGTACCGTTGCCTCTCGATTCTAATCTATCACTCCGATTTGCAAACGGATTTCACTGAAGCTGTAACTTTCATCCCAGAACATAGTTTAGGGGCCATTACCTCTTCAACTATAGTCATTTTTCTTTCGATTGCAAACGTAACCAGTTTTTCAATGGTGTAATGGTTTAACATAGAAAACTTACCGTTGGCTCTCGATTCTAATCTATCACTCCGATTTGCAAACGGATTTCACTGAAGCTGTAACTTTCATCCCAGAACATAGTTTAGGGGCCATTACCTCTTCAACTATAGTCATTTTTCTTTCGATTGCAAACGTAACCAGTTTTTCAATGGTGTAATGGTTTAACATAGAAAACTTACCGTTGGCTCTCGATTCTAATCTATCACTCCGATTTGCAAACGGATTTCACTGAAGCTGTAACTTTCATCCCAGAACATAGTTTAGGGGCCATTACCTCTTCAACTATAGTCATTTTTCTTTCGATTGCAAACGTAACCAGTTTTTCAATGGTGTAATTGTTTAACATAGAAAACTTACCGTTGGCTCTCGATTCTAATCTATCACTCCGATTTGCAAACGGATTTCACTGAAGCTGTAACTTTCATCCCAGAACATAGTTTAGGGGCCATTACCTCTTCAACTATAGTCATTTTTCTTTCGATTGCAAACGTAACCAGTTTTTCAATGGTGTAATGGTTTAACATAGAAAACTTACCGTTGGCTCTCGATTCTAATCTATCACTCCGATTTGCAAACGGATTTCACTGAAGCTGTAACTTTCATCCCAGAACATAGTTTAGGGGCCATTACCTCTTCAACTATAGTCATTTTTCTTTCGATTGCAAACGTAACCAGTTTTTCAATGGTGTAATGGTTTAACATAGAAAACTTACCGTTGGCTCTCGATTCTAATCTATCACTCCGATTTGCAAACGGATTTCACTGAAGCTGTAACTTCCATCCCAGAACATAGTTTAGGGGCCATTACCTCTTCAACTATAGTCATTTTTCTTTCGATTGCAAACGTAACCAGTTTTTCAATGGTGTAATGGTTTAACATAGAAAACTTACCGTTGGCTCTCGATTCTAATCTATCACTCCGATTTGCAAACGGATTTCACTGAAGCTGTAACTTTCATCCCAGAACATAGTTTAGGGGCCATTACCTCTTCAACTATAGTCATTTTTCTTTCGATTGCAAACGTAACCAGTTTTTCAATGGTGTAATGGTTTAACATAGAAAACTTACCGTTGGCTCTCGATTCTAATCTATCACTCCGATTTGCAAACGGATTTCACTGAAGCTGTAACTTTCATCCCAGAACATAGTTTAGGGGCCATTACCTCTTCAACTATAGTCATTTTTCTTTCGATTGCAAACGTAACCAGTTTTTCAATGGTGTAATGGTTTAACATAGAAAACTTACCGTTGGCTCTCGATTCTAATCTATCACTCCGATTTGCAAACGGATTTCACTGAAGCTGTAACTTTCATCCCAGAACATAGTTTAGGGGCCATTACCTCTTCAACTATAGTCATTTTTCTTTCGATTGCAAACGTAACCAGTTTTTCAATGGTGTAATGGTTTAACATAGAAAACTTACCGTTGGCTCTCGATTCTAATCTATCACTCCGATTTGCAAACGGATTTCACTGAAGCTGTAACTTTCATCCCAGAACATAGTTTAGGGGCCATTACCTCTTCAACTATAGTCATTTTTCTTTCGATTGCAAACGTAACCAGTTTTTCAATGGTGTAATGGTTTAACATAGAAAACTTACCGTTGGCTCTCGATTCTAATCTATCACTCCGATTTGCAAACGGATTTCACTGAAGCTGTAACTTTCATCCCAGAACATAGTTTAGGGGCCATTACCTCTTCAACTATAGTCATTTTTCTTTCGATTGCAAACGTAACCAGTTTTTCAATGGTGTAATGGTTTAACATAGAAAACTTACCGTTGGCTCTCGATTCTAATCTATCACTCCGATTTGCAAACGGATTTCACTGAAGCTGTAACTTTCATCCCAGAACATAGTTTAGGGGCCATTACCTCTTCAACTATAGTCATTTTTCTTTCGATTGCAAACGTAACCAGTTTTTCAATGGTGTAATGGTTTAACATAGAAAACTTACCGTTGGCTCTCGATTCTAATCTATCACTCCGATTTGCAAACGGATTTCACTGAAGCTGTAACTTTCATCCCAGAACATAGTTTAGGGGCCATTACCTCTTCAACTATAGTCATTTTTCTTTCGATTGCAAACGTAACCAGTTTTTCAATGGTGTAATGGTTTAACATAGAAAACTTACCGTTGGCTCTCGATTCTAATCTATCACTCCGATTTGCAAACGGATTTCACTGAAGCTGTAACTTTCATCCCAGAACATAGTTTAGGGGCCATTACCTCTTCAACTATAGTCATTTTTCTTTCGATTGCAAACGTAACCAGTTTTTCAATGGTGTAATGGTTTAACATAGAAAACTTACCGTTGGCTCTCGATTCTAATCTATCACTCCGATTTGCAAACGGATTTCACTGAAGCTGTAACTTTCATCCCAGAACATAGTTTAGGGGCCATTACCTCTTCAACTATAGTCATTTTTCTTTCGATTGCAAACGTAACCAGTTTTTCAATGGTGTAATGGTTTAACATAGAAAACTTACCGTTGGCTCTCGATTCTAATCTATCACTCCGATTTGCAAACGGATTTCACTGAAGCTGTAACTTTCATCCCAGAACATAGTTATGGGCCATTACCTCTTCAACTATAGTCATTTTTCTTTCGATTGCAAACGTAACCAGTTTTTCAATGGTGTAATGGTTTAACATAGAAAACTTACCGTTGGCTCTCGATTCTAATCTATCACTCCGATTTGCAAACGGATTTCACTGAAGCTGTAACTTTCATCCCAGAACATAGTTATGGGCCATTACCTCTTCAACTATAGTCATTTTTCTTTCGATTGCAAACGTAACCAGTTTTTCAATGGTGTAATGGTTTAACATAGAAAACTTACCGTTGGCTCTCGATTCTAATCTATCACTCCGATTTGCAAACGGATTTCACTGAAGCTGTAACTTTCATCCCAGAACATAGTTTAGGGGCCATTACCTCTTCAACTATAGTCATTTTTCTTTCGATTGCAAACGTAACCAGTTTTTCAATGGTGTAATGGTTTAACATAGAAAACTTACCGTTGGCTCTCGATTCTAATCTATCACTCCGATTTGCAAACGGATTTCACTGAAGCTGTAACTTTCATCCCAGAACATAGTTTAGGGGCCATTACCTCTTCAACTATAGTCATTTTTCTTTCGATTGCAAACGTAACCAGTTTTTCAATGGTGTAATGGTTTAACATAGAAAACTTACCGTTGGCTCTCGATTCTAATCTATCACTCCGATTTGCAAACGGATTTCACTGAAGCTGTAACTTTCATCCCAGAACATAGTTTAGGGGCCATTACCTCTTCAACTATAGTCATTTTTCTTTCGATTGCAAACGTAACCAGTTTTTCAATGGTGTAATGGTTTAACATAGAAAACTTACCGTTGGCTCTCGATTCTAATCTATCACTCCGATTTGCAAACGGATTTCACTGAAGCTGTAACTTTCATCCCAGAACATAGTTTAGGGGCCATTACCTCTTCAACTATAGTCATTTTTCTTTCGATTGCAAACGTAACCAGTTTTTCAATGGTGTAATGGTTTAACATAGAAAATGGGGGCGTGGCTACGTAGCAGAGCTGAATGGAAGCCTGATCCAGCAGCTCCTGCTGATTTCACCCTAGAAAGCGACACAGAGCACCCTGAAAGCCCCAATTTCCAGCCTATATGATGGGGGAACACTCAGAGGACACTCCGGAGTGGCAGACTGCCAGAAACAAGCAGAAATCTAGAAGCACCATACCTCGGAAGCTCTCCAGCTTCTTTCCCACAGAGGAGCAAGATGGCCGCCGCCAGCACAGGCCTAGCCCCAGACATGAGGCTGAATACAACACCCCACCACCGCTGAGCCAAAGGAATCGCTTCAGCCAGCTTCAGACACCTTACCACAGGAAGGACAAGGTATACCATCATGAGGAAGACAGCGGAGAAGAAGACGAAGGTAATACCGCCGCCGGCACGGATTTTCGTGATCGGAGCCCCCGGAAAGAACGGATTCCGTATTCCGTTACGGATTCCGTATCCGCAAGACACTCCTCATCTGTTTCCGCATCTGGGACTCCAAAAACATCCTCTTCTGTACCATTTAGAAACCCCACATCTGGTCCACAAGGTACATATCCTCCACAATCCTCCCCTCATCTAACAGATCATCTTACACATCCACCCATCCATCCATCCCAAACAAGTGTTGTAAAAGATCCCCTGATGTCATTTACAGCCACTGATCAACCAGTGACACAGATCTTTTTCAAAGAGTTTATGGTCTCGTTTAGTGCCATCATGAACAATACTATGTCAGAGATGAGAGGAGACATGCATGCTCTGGTGATCCACCTGACTAATTACACTCAGCAGACAGATGAGAGGCTCACTAGACTCGAAAACAGAATCGTAGAGATGTCTGATGCCCATAATACCTTGGTGGATGCTCACAAGGAACTCATGAAGGAAAATATAGAGATAAAAGAAAAGTTAGCGGATGGGGAGGACAGAAATCGGAGGAATAACCTCAAGATAAGGGGGGTCCCGGAGACAATTCACAATGACGACCTTAAAGACTATGTGATGAAGATACTGAAGACAACCTTTCCTACTTTAACGCAAAGTGAGCTCACAGTGGACAGAGCTCATAGGCTCCCCAAACCAACCCACATCCCAAAACATCTCCCTAGGGATGTGATAACTCGCATCCATTTCTTCCATGTCAAAGAAATGCTGTTTGGTGCGGTCAGAGGAGGGAAGAAATTGCCGGATCCATATAGTGACCTGACACTTTATCAAGACCTGTCGCGAGCTACTCTCCAATCAAGACGCACATTTTCCCAGGTTACAGCTACTCTTCGCTACAAGAAGATTGAGTACTCCTGGGGCTTTCCGCCGAAACTAATCATCAGAGACAGTGGAACAACTTACGTGGCCCGGAGTGCACAGGAGGGCCTCAATCTTCTATCCAAATGGGGCATACCTATGCTGGCTCCCAGAGATTGGAACAAAGACAGACCCTATCGACCTCCACTTCTGCCTAAACCACTTATGCCCATTCCATCCCCTATGGAAACCTCCATTCCAGAAACCCCTGACAAGGACAAAGCGGATGGGGCTTCAGGGGGTACCTGAACTGCTGGGTGATATGCCACAAACTTTCCCTCACCTTTGCCTTTCTCCCTTGGAACTGTTTCCTTAGGTGGAAAGTCTCCTGAAGGTCCACATTGGTGGACACTGCCCTTAGGTTTGAACACAACCTTAGGTGTTATCAGAACTCTCTTGAAGTTTAGTGTTTATCACTGATTTGCTCTCTTCTTCTCCTTTCTCCTTCATACTTTCTCTCCATTCTCATCTCTTCCTCTACTTCACCTTAAGGAGACACCAGGGAGGGTAGAACCGGATGCCTCCCCCTGAGTCTCCTCTCTTCTCTCCTTTCTCAGGTTCAATATTGTTATTGTTTAGGTTTGTAACATTGATGTTGTTGCTGTTGTCCCGACTAACTTTTTTTTCCCTTCTAAATACAGATGATTTTATTTACAGGATTATGGTCTGGAGCCGGCCTACGAACGGTCAACATTATATACTAATCAGTAAGTACTGCATTCACTCAATAGATAATGTCACATGATTGTAAGATTCTTTCCATGAATGTGAGGGGGCTCAACTCCTGTAGAAAACGATATCTTCTACAGAAGCTGATCAAAGAGCAAAAGGTTGATATTGTCTGTGTCCAGGAAACACATTTAAATAAAGCTGCCGCAGCTAAACTTAAATTACACCAATTTTCAACAATATTCCACTCTACACTGAAGAGTGACAAGAAAAAAGCTGGAGTATTAATAGCTGTCAATGACTCACTGGGTTTGGTGATTAAAGACTCCTTCTCTCGTGATGATGGGAGGATGGTAGTGATCTCTGGTTCTATCAATTCAAAAGATTACACCTTTGCCAACTTATACGTCCCCAACTCTCACCAGACAACATTCCTCAATAAAAAACTAAACAAAATAACTAAAATCTCAAAGGGCAACCTTTTTATTGTGGGTGATTTAAACTCTATAATGGATCCCCAAATGGATTGCTCCTCAAAAACCAGAAGAGCCCATTCCATCTTACAACAGACTTTGATAAAACATGAACTATTTGATTCATGGAGGTGCTTACATCCAAAAGAGAAACAATTCACTTTCTATTCCCCAATTTTTAAATCATTTACCCGTATAGATCACTGCTTAACAGACAAATTTTCACTCCCTTTAGTTTCCAATATTGAATTTGGCCCCAGGATATGGTCTGATCATACCCCAGTCTTACTTAAGATCTCACTTCAGAATACGAACCCACAACAATTCATTTGGAGGATGAACAAATTTATTTTAAATTCAGAGAAATACTCCCCTACAATTAAAAAGGACCTGATTGAGTATTTTGAGATCAATGATACTAAAGAGATATCAAAGCTAACTGTTTGGAACGCACACAAAGCATTCATTAGAGGTACCTTCATCAAACAAAGCGCCATACACAACAAAAAAATTAAAGAAAAAACCAACTCCCTTTTAGATAAAATCAAAAGCCTAGAAAAAGAAATCTATAACAAACACAAAACAGAACTCATCCCAGTATTAGAAGAAACAAGACAAGAGCTAGCTGACACCATGTACTATCAATACGATAGATGGCAGACGATGCTTAAAGAGAAGTGGTATTATGACAGGGATAGAGCAGGGAAGGCCATGGCCCGTAAAATAAAAGGGAAAAGAATCTATACAAGAATAACTAAAATCACTCACCCAAAAAATAATATAGAAGTTCATCACCCCAAAGACATCGTGGATGCCCTGGCTAACTACTATGAAGGCCTTTACAACCTTGAGAATGATCCCAACACCATCACCCCAAATATCCAAGACATAGACCAATATTTAGAATCAGTTAACTTACCCAGCCTCTCTGACTTTGAACAAAATTCCTTAGCCGTCCCCTTCTATCAGCAAGAAGTAATATCTGCCATCAATTCTCTTAAAAGCGATAAGTCCCCTGGCCCGGATGGCTTTATTAACGAATATTTTAAAAAATTTATATCCATACTTGCAGGCCCTCTCACCAATATGTTTAACGAAGCAGCTAGCAAAGGTAATTTCCCTAAAGAATCCCTATCAGCCCTTATCACTACTATTCCCAAAGAAGATAAAAACCCATTAGATCCCAGCAGTTACAGACCCATTTCCCTACTAAATACAGACATTAAAATATACGCCCGAATCATAGCAAACAGATTAGCCCCCTTAATTCCCCAACTCATTCACCCTGACCAGGTAGGTTTCACACGAGGTAGGTCAACATGCGATGGCACTAGAAAGGTCCTTGATTTAATACATAAAGTAGGGCTCTGTCGGACGCCTACCCTCCTAGTCTCCTTGGACGCGGAGAAGGCGTTCGACAGAGTCAATTGGTTGTACTTGTCCAGAGTGCTCACCAAATTCGGTATCCCAGGTTTCTTACACAGAGCAATTATGGCTCTTTATACTAACCCTTCTGCTAAGGTCTTATCCTCAGGTTCGTTGTCCTATGCTTTTAACATCCAAAATGGTACCCGTCAAGGCTGCCCGCTCTCCCCCCTAATTTTTAACCTGACACTGGAACCTCTGGCCCAAAATATCAGAGACAATCCGCATATTCATGGTATTAAAGTTGAAAAATCCATTTACAAATTAGGCTTATACGCCGATGACATTATATTACTAATACAAAAACCCTTAGTTTCCTTGCCAAATGCTCAATCTGAACTAGACAAATTCTCCCGTATTTCTTATTACAAGCTTAACCAAAACAAAACTATTATTCTTCCGTGCAACATCTCCCAAAATATTAAAAATTCCATAAAGGAAAACTGCAGTTTCATATGGAGCGAAAAGTCCATAAAATACCTAGGAATATACCTCACCCCTACACTATCCACTTTATACAAAGAAAATTATCACCCATGGTTGAAAAAACTCAAAGAAAAATTAGATGCTCTAGCCAAAATAGAATACTCCTGGATGGGTAGGGCAGCATCTTTCAAAATGATGATTCTTCCTCAGCTCCTATACCTGTTCAGGAACTTACCCATAAAAATCCCACAATCCTTTTTTATTACACTTCAAAAATCCCTCAATGGCTTCATCCTAGCACACAAAAAATCCAGGTTCTCCAACAGAGTCCTTACTACACACACCTCAAATTTGGGACTTGGAGTCCCTAACCTAGAGTCGTACTATAAAGCTACTGTATTAGACCAGTCTAGGTCAGCATGGTTAGAGGACTACTCAAAACAATGGGTTTCTATAGAGGAGGATCAGCTTCCATACAAATCCTTCAAACTGTTTCTTAAAGCCAGATTGACCTGGAAGACTAGACAGTGTATACAAAATCCAATAACTGCTAACACTATAAGGTTGTGGAGGGAAGTATCCAACTTGAGTAAAGAAGACGTCTTAGCTATAGAATCAGACTCCCCACTAAGAACCTTATATGCTGTTGTTAAAAATATAGACCTAGAAAACTGGGTTCAGTGTGGCATAGAATCTATAGAGGACCTGTTGGAGGACACTGAGATAAAATCGCTAGAACAACTCATATCTACATATGGTATTTCACAGTCAGATAAACCATTATATTCCAAAATCAGTAAATTTTTTCATTATCACCCTTATACCCCAATTTCTTTAACCCCCCAAATCAATAAAATAATTAGGCCTGAAAGCAGCAAAATTAAAGGTACATCAATTTTCTACAAATCACTATTAGCGATGAAAGATACTGCTCCTAGGTGGCAATTAGAAAGCTGGCAGAAATACTTAGAGATTGAAATTAGCCCTGAAGAGTGGGAACTAACTCTGAGATCAGTGAGGAAATCTTCCCATTGTATAAAACACCATGAAAGCTTATTGAAAACCATTTGGCAATGGTACTACACACCAGAAAGAATTTCTAAATTCGATTCCAAAACGTCTCCTCTATGCTGGAGAAATTGCAACTTGACGGGTACTATAGGCCACATCTTATGGGACTGCCCAAAACTAAAAGACCTGAGGAAGGATATTGAAGCTTTCCTAGGGAAACTCCCCACATCAATCCGTCCCATACCACCTGGTATGGCCCTGCTTCACTTGGGTATCAGAGATCTGCCGCCCCAAGAAAGACTCATATACAACCAAATTTTTATAGTTACTAGAAACCAATTAGCTTTAAATTGGAAAACTACAACAATTCCTTCACTGGGCGAAATTATCAGAATAATAGAATCCAACATGCTTGCAGAAAAGGCATGGGCAATTAGATCCGGATGCTTAAGGACTTTCTTGGATAAAGCGGATCTCTGGCCTACTCTATTTACAAAATCCAAACTTCTCGAATTTTGAAACTTTGAACTCTATATATATATACAAATATATACAAATAAGTAGGTTTACATGTTATCGTGCTCTCTCTCACATCATGGAAAATAACCTGGTGAATGCTCTGACCTAGTAGGCTCGGCTCCAGTCGGTGATAAATCTGACAGTTCTGTAATAGAAGTATTCAAGAACATCTATGGGACATCATTGGGACAACTTGTTCTTGTTGTTGTTTAATGTAGTTTAGTTTAGTTAACTTAGTTAACTCCAAATATAACTCAGACATTAATCCAACCTCTAGACTGAGATTGAAGTTATACATCAGCAGATACAGAATCTGACTTTACAGGTATAGATAGACTGATGGGTAGGAGATTACTCCCCGGCAAGTCCATACACAACAGGAGATCCACTCCCTGGGATCTCTGTAGGGTGGTTTCAATCCCCCATTTCCCAGGTTGAGAGGACTCCCTAACCTCTACAGCCATATGGACAGCCTAGGAGGAATTTAACAGCAACAACCTACTTGTCTTATCCCAATCAGTTCCCATTTAATAAGACCTTCTGTTATACCTGAATAAATTTAGATCAGCTATAAGATACCTTGTTTACATTAGAAAGGATTCATGAAGATGTAAGATTAGTAATATAGATTTCACTGACCTTCTCAGAACATCTGCATATAATAATTATCTACCATATTCAGGTACTGTCAAACATCAGTTTTTGACGCCCAACACTAACCCAACCCTTCTAGTTGAATAGACTATTAGATCACTGTTTTGTAATACAAATACAATAGGCGATAATAGGACACTTCATCTTCACTGTTTCTGAATATGATTACATTATTATGTTATGATACTGCAACAATTTTAATATGTATTTTAATGTTCATTTGTTCCTTATTTGAGTCTTCTATGATTCCAAGACCTCCCTAATACTGCTCTGTTGACTCAAATATCTATTTCTCTGTTTTGTTTGAATACATACAGTACACGGACTATATTGAATGTACCGATTGCCTTAATATTTACCTTTACTTTTATTTACATATGATGTACACATAACATGTCTATTCTCTGTTATATTTCAAACTTCAATAAAAAATAAAGAAATTGGTTTAACATAGAAAACTTACCGTTGGCTCTCGATTCTAATCTATCACTCCGATTTGCAAACGGATTTCACTGAAGCTGTAACTTTCATCCCAGAACATAGTTTAGGGGCCATTACCTCTTCAACTATAGTCATTTTTCTTTCGATTGCAAACGTAACCAGTTTTTCAATGGTGTAATGGTTTAACATAGAATTAGTCAGTTAGGAATCTTCTTTAGTCAGTTAGGAATCTTCTTCTTCCCTTTCTCCTACCTGGACGAAACACTGCAGCTCTGGCAGACCTATGAGACTCCTTAGTTGAGGATCCGCTCCCTGGAATCTCTGTAGGGTGGTTAAAATCCCCCATTTTCCAGGTCGAGAGGATCCTTGACGGATCTGTTACACAGCTTTCTTCACTGCTGGAGCTGTGGTTGAACTACAGTATCCTAGGGAATACAGAATTCCAACTTTAGTAACTATGGAAGTAATTTAAAGCATCGCCTAGACAAAACAGAGATATGTCGTTTAAACGTGGTTACGTCAAAATTTGATTATTCTTTTTGACAAAATTAATAATTATTAAACTCTTAGCTTAATAGGTTTAGTTATCATAAAAAAAATGAGTACAGATCCAAGAGATCTTTCTGTTATTCCTATCTGTAGATCAAACATAGTTTCAATTACTTTAAACAATATATAGGTTATTTGATAAGTTAACCTCACATCAGACTTCTCACCAGCTCTATTTCTTTCCAACCAAACCCGGTTAGAATACATTTACCATCTGGTTAGATACCCTCAACCTCAGGTACTTGCTTACTTCCTCACTGGGAAGTATCCACACCTAGGTGGAGAACTGGTAAAATCAGACATATTTCCAAAAAAAACGGAAATGCAGTTTCAGGGACTGTGTGTGGGATCCTGCGCTGGTAGCGGATTTCTACACACAGTGGTCCACTTAAATTACACCTTACAATCTGCATCCAAACCTTCTTCTACCACCTCATATCAACTCCACACCAATAAAATACTCATGCATAACTCCTACCTACCCTCTAACCAGACTATTCTTCTTATTTTATCTGTTATATAAATTTCTGTACTACAGATATGTTGTTAACTGTTATACTGTATTCATTTATATAGCTGTACAAATATGAATACATAATCACTAATGCCTGTAATGTAATAACTTGTTATGTAAAACTTCAATAAAAATTAATGTACTTGGTTTAACATAGAAAACTTACCGTTGGCTCTCGATTCTAATCTATCACTCCGATTTGCAAACGGATTTCACTGAAGCTGTAACTTTCATCCCAGAACATAGTTTAGGGGCCATTACCTCTTCAACTATAGTCATTTTTCTTTCGATTGCAAACGTAACCAGTTTTTCAATGGTGTAATGGTTTAACATAGAAAACTTACCGTTGGCTCTCGATTCTAATCTATCACTCCGATTTGCAAACGGATTTCACTGAAGCTGTAACTTTCATCCCAGAACATAGTTTAGGGGCCATTACCTCTTCAACTATAGTCATTTTTCTTTCGATTGCAAACGTAACCAGTTTTTCAATGGTGTAATGGTTTAACATAGAAAACTTACCGTTGGCTCTCGATTCTAATCTATCACTCCGATTTGCAAACGGATTTCACTGAAGCTGTAACTTTCATCCCAGAACATAGTTTAGGGGCCATTACCTCTTCAACTATAGTCATTTTTCTTTCGATTGCAAACGTAACCAGTTTTTCAATGGTGTAATGGTTTAACATAGAAAACTTACCGTTGGCTCTCGATTCTAATCTATCACTCCGATTTGCAAACGGATTTCACTGAAGCTGTAACTTTCATCCCAGAACATAGTTTAGGGGCCATTACCTCTTCAACTATAGTCATTTTTCTTTCGATTGCAAACGTAACCAGTTTTTCAATGGTGTAATGGTTTAACATAGAAAACTTACCGTTGGCTCTCGATTCTAATCTATCACTCCGATTTGCAAACGGATTTCACTGAAGCTGTAACTTTCATCCCAGAACATAGTTTAGGGGCCATTACCTCTTCAACTATAGTCATTTTTCTTTCGATTGCAAACGTAACCAGTTTTTCAATGGTGTAATGGTTTAACATAGAAAACTTACCGTTGGCTCTCGATTCTAATCTATCACTCCGATTTGCAAACGGATTTCACTGAAGCTGTAACTTTCATCCCAGAACATAGTTTAGGGGCCATTACCTCTTCAACTATAGTCATTTTTCTTTTGATTGCAAACGTAACCAGTTTTTCAATGGTGTAATGGTTTAACATAGAAAACTTACCGTTGGCTCTCGATTCTAATCTATCACTCGATTTGCAAACGGATTTCACTGAAGCTGTAACTTTCATCCCAGAACATAGTTTAGGGGCCATTACCTCTTCAACTATAGTCATTTTTCTTTCGATTGCAAACGTAACCAGTTTTTCAATGGTGTAATGGTTTAACATAGAAAACTTACCGTTGGCTCTCGATTCTAATCTATCACTCCGATTTGCAAACGGATTTCACTGAAGCTGTAACTTTCATCCCAGAACATAGTTTAGGGGCCATTACCTCTTCAACTATAGTCATTTTTCTTTCGATTGCAAACGTAACCAGTTTTTCAATGGTGTAATGGTTTAACATAGAAAACTTACCGTTGGCTCTCGATTCTAATCTATCACTCCGATTTGCAAACGGATTTCACTGAAGCTGTAACTTTCATCCCAGAACATAGTTTAGGGGCCATTACCTCTTCAACTATAGTCATTTTTCTTTCGATTGCAAACGTAACGCAGTTTTTCAATGGTGTAATGGTTTAACATAGAAAACTTACCGTTGGCTCTCGATTCTAATCTATCACTCCGATTTGCAAACGGATTTCACTGAAGCTGTAACTTTCATCCCAGAACATAGTTTAGGGGCCATTACCTCTTCAACTATAGTCATTTTTCTTTCGATTGCAAACGTAACCAGTTTTTCAATGGTGTAATGGTTTAACATAGAAAACTTACCGTTGGCTCTCGATTCTAATCTATCACTCCGATTTGCAAACGGATTTCACTGAAGCTGTAACTTTCATCCCAGAACATAGTTTAGGGGCCATTACCTCTTCAACTATAGTCATTTTTCTTTCGATTGCAAACGTAACCAGTTTTTCAATGGTGTAATGGTTTAACATAGAAAACTTACCGTTGGCTCTCGATTCTAATCTATCACTCCGATTTGCAAACGGATTTCACTGAAGCTGTAACTTTCATCCCAGAACATAGTTTAGGGGCCATTACCTCTTCAACTATAGTCATTTTTCTTTCGATTGCAAACGTAACCAGTTTTTCAATGGTGTAATGGTTTAACATAGAAAACTTACCGTTGGCTCTCGATTCTAATCTATCACTCCGATTTGCAAACGGATTTCACTGAAGCTGTAACTTTCATCCCAGAACATAGTTTAGGGGCCATTACCTCTTCAACTATAGTCATTTTTCTTTCGATTGCAAACGTAACCAGTTTTTCAATGGTGTAATGGTTTAACATAGAAAACTTACCGTTGGCTCTCGATTCTAATCTATCACTCCGATTTGCAAACGGATTTCACTGAAGCTGTAACTTTCATCCCAGAACATAGTTTAGGGGCCATTACCTCTTCAACTATAGTCATTTTTCTTTCGATTGCAAACGTAACCAGTTTTTCAATGGTGTAATGGTTTAACATAGAAAACTTACCGTTGGCTCTCGATTCTAATCTATCACTCCGATTTGCAAACGGATTTCACTGAAGCTGTAACTTTCATCCCAGAACATAGTTTAGGGGCCATTACCTCTTCAACTATAGTCATTTTTCTTTCGATTGCAAACGTAACCAGTTTTTCAATGGTGTAATGGTTTAACATAGAAAACTTACCGTTGGCTCTCGATTCTAATCTATCACTCCGATTTGCAAACGGATTTCACTGAAGCTGTAACTTTCATCCCAGAACATAGTTTAGGGGCCATTACCTCTTCAACTATAGTCATTTTTCTTTCGATTGCAAACGTAACCAGTTTTTCAATGGTGTAATGGTTTAACATAGAAAACTTACCGTTGGCTCTCGATTCTAATCTATCACTCCGATTTGCAAACGGATTTCACTGAAGCTGTAACTTTCATCCCAGAACATAGTTTAGGGGCCATTACCTCTTCAACTATAGTCATTTTTCTTTCGATTGCAAACGTAACCAGTTTTTCAATGGTGTAATGGTTTAACATAGAAAACTTACCGTTGGCTCTCGATTCTAATCTATCACTCCGATTTGCAAACGGATTTCACTGAAGCTGTAACTTTCATCCCAGAACATAGTTTAGGGGCCATTACCTCTTCAACTATAGTCATTTTTCTTTCGATTGCAAACGTAACCAGTTTTTCAATGGTGTAATGGTTTAACATAGAAAACTTACCGTTGGCTCTCGATTCTAATCTATCACTCCGATTTGCAAACGGATTTCACTGAAGCTGTAACTTTCATCCCAGAACATAGTTTAGGGGCCATTACCTCTTCAACTATAGTCATTTTTCTTTCGATTGCAAACGTAACCAGTTTTTCAATGGTGTAATGGTTTAACATAGAAAACTTACCGTTGGCTCTCGATTCTAATCTATCACTCCGATTTGCAAACGGATTTCACTGAAGCTGTAACTTTCATCCCAGAACATAGTTTAGGGGCCATTACCTCTTCAACTATAGTCATTTTTCTTTCGATTGCAAACGTAACCAGTTTTTCAATGGTGTAATGGTTTAACATAGAAAACTTACCGTTGGCTCTCGATTCTAATCTATCACTCCGATTTGCAAACGGATTTCACTGAAGCTGTAACTTTCATCCCAGAACATAGTTTAGGGGCCATTACCTCTTCAACTATAGTCATTTTTCTTTCGATTGCAAACGTAACCAGTTTTTCAATGGTGTAATGGTTTAACATAGAAAACTTACCGTTGGCTCTCGATTCTAATCTATCACTCCGATTTGCAAACGGATTTCACTGAAGCTGTAACTTTCATCCCAGAACATAGTTTAGGGGCCATTACCTCTTCAACTATAGTCATTTTTCTTTCGATTGCAAACGTAACCAGTTTTTCAATGGTGTAATGGTTTAACATAGAAAACTTACCGTTGGCTCTCGATTCTAATCTATCACTCCGATTTGCAAACGGATTTCACTGAAGCTGTAACTTTCATCCCAGAACATAGTTTAGGGGCCATTACCTCTTCAACTATAGTCATTTTTCTTTCGATTGCAAACGTAACCAGTTTTTCAATGGTGTAATGGTTTAACATAGAAAACTTACCGTTGGCTCTCGATTCTAATCTATCACTCCGATTTGCAAACGGATTTCACTGAAGCTGTAACTTTCATCCCAGAACATAGTTTAGGGGCCATTACCTCTTCAACTATAGTCATTTTTCTTTCGATTGCAAACGTAACCAGTTTTTCAATGGTGTAATGGTTTAACATAGAAAACTTACCGTTGGCTCTCGATTCTAATCTATCACTCCGATTTGCAAACGGATTTCACTGAAGCTGTAACTTTCATCCCAGAACATAGTTTAGGGGCCATTACCTCTTCAACTATAGTCATTTTTCTTTCGATTGCAAACGTAACCAGTTTTTCAATGGTGTAATGGTTTAACATAGAAAACTTACCGTTGGCTCTCGATTCTAATCTATCACTCCGATTTGCAAACGGATTTCACTGAAGCTGTAACTTTCATCCCAGAACATAGTTTAGGGGCCATTACCTCTTCAACTATAGTCATTTTTCTTTCGATTGCAAACGTAACCAGTTTTTCAATGGTGTAATGGTTTAACATAGAAAACTTACCGTTGGCTCTCGATTCTAATCTATCACTCCGATTTGCAAACGGATTTCACTGAAGCTGTAACTTTCATCCCAGAACATAGTTTAGGGGCCATTACCTCTTCAACTATAGTCATTTTTCTTTCGATTGCAAACGTAACCAGTTTTTCAATGGTGTAATGGTTTAACATAGAAAACTTACCGTTGGCTCTCGATTCTAATCTATCACTCCGATTTGCAAACGGATTTCACTGAAGCTGTAACTTTCATCCCAGAACATAGTTTAGGGGCCATTACCTCTTCAACTATAGTCATTTTTCTTTCGATTGCAAACGTAACCAGTTTTTCAATGGTGTAATGGTTTAACATAGAAAACTTACCGTTGGCTCTCGATTCTAATCTATCACTCCGATTTGCAAACGGATTTCACTGAAGCTGTAACTTTCATCCCAGAACATAGTTTAGGGGCCATTACCTCTTCAACTATAGTCATTTTTCTTTCGATTGCAAACGTAACCAGTTTTTCAATGGTGTAATGGTTTAACATAGAAAACTTACCGTTGGCTCTCGATTCTAATCTATCACTCCGATTTGCAAACGGATTTCACTGAAGCTGTAACTTTCATCCCAGAACATAGTTTAGGGGCCATTACCTCTTCAACTATAGTCATTTTTCTTTCGATTGCAAACGTAACCAGTTTTTCAATGGTGTAATGGTTTAACATAGAAAACTTACCGTTGGCTCTCGATTCTAATCTATCACTCCGATTTGCAAACGGATTTCACTGAAGCTGTAACTTTCATCCCAGAACATAGTTTAGGGGCCATTACCTCTTCAACTATAGTCATTTTTCTTTCGATTGCAAACGTAACCAGTTTTTCAATGGTGTAATGGTTTAACATAGAAAACTTACCGTTGGCTCTCGATTCTAATCTATCACTCCGATTTGCAAACGGATTTCACTGAAGCTGTAACTTTCATCCCAGAACATAGTTTAGGGGCCATTACCTCTTCAACTATAGTCATTTTTCTTTCGATTGCAAACGTAACCAGTTTTTCAATGGTGTAATGGTTTAACATAGAAAACTTACCGTTGGCTCTCGATTCTAATCTATCACTCCGATTTGCAAACGGATTTCACTGAAGCTGTAACTTTCATCCCAGAACATAGTTTAGGGGCCATTACCTCTTCAACTATAGTCATTTTTCTTTCGATTGCAAACGTAACCAGTTTTTCAATGGTGTAATGGTTTAACATAGAAAACTTACCGTTGGCTCTCGATTCTAATCTATCACTCCGATTTGCAAACGGATTTCACTGAAGCTGTAACTTTCATCCCAGAACATAGTTTAGGGGCCATTACCTCTTCAACTATAGTCATTTTTCTTTCGATTGCAAACGTAACCAGTTTTTCAATGGTGTAATGGTTTAACATAGAAAACTTACCGTTGGCTCTCGATTCTAATCTATCACTCCGATTTGCAAACGGATTTCACTGAAGCTGTAACTTTCATCCCAGAACATAGTTTAGGGGCCATTACCTCTTCAACTATAGTCATTTTTCTTTCGATTGCAAACGTAACCAGTTTTTCAATGGTGTAATGGTTTAACATAGAAAACTTACCGTTGGCTCTCGATTCTAATCTATCACTCCGATTTGCAAACGGATTTCACTGAAGCTGTAACTTTCATCCCAGAACATAGTTTAGGGGCCATTACCTCTTCAACTATAGTCATTTTTCTTTCGATTGCAAACGTAACCAGTTTTTCAATGGTGTAATGGTTTAACATAGAAAACTTACCGTTGGCTCTCGATTCTAATCTATCACTCCGATTTGCAAACGGATTTCACTGAAGCTGTAACTTTCATCCCAGAACATAGTTTAGGGGCCATTACCTCTTCAACTATAGTCATTTTTCTTTCGATTGCAAACGTAACCAGTTTTTCAATGGTGTAATGGTTTAACATAGAAAACTTACCGTTGGCTCTCGATTCTAATCTATCACTCCGATTTGCAAACGGATTTCACTGAAGCTGTAACTTTCATCCCAGAACATAGTTTAGGGGCCATTACCTCTTCAACTATAGTCATTTTTCTTTCGATTGCAAACGTAACCAGTTTTTCAATGGTGTAATGGTTTAACATAGAAAACTTACCGTTGGCTCTCGATTCTAATCTATCACTCCGATTTGCAAACGGATTTCACTGAAGCTGTAACTTTCATCCCAGAACATAGTTTAGGGGCCATTACCTCTTCAACTATAGTCATTTTTCTTTCGATTGCAAACGTAACCAGTTTTTCAATGGTGTAATGGTTTAACATAGAAAACTTACCGTTGGCTCTCGATTCTAATCTATCACTCCGATTTGCAAACGGATTTCACTGAAGCTGTAACTTTCATCCCAGAACATAGTTTAGGGGCCATTACCTCTTCAACTATAGTCATTTTTCTTTCGATTGCAAACGTAACCAGTTTTTCAATGGTGTAATGGTTTAACATAGAAAACTTACCGTTGGCTCTCGATTCTAATCTATCACTCCGATTTGCAAACGGATTTCACTGAAGCTGTAACTTTCATCCCAGAACATAGTTTAGGGGCCATTACCTCTTCAACTATAGTCATTTTTCTTTCGATTGCAAACGTAACCAGTTTTTCAATGGTGTAATGGTTTAACATAGAAAACTTACCGTTGGCTCTCGATTCTAATCTATCACTCCGATTTGCAAACGGATTTCACTGAAGCTGTAACTTTCATCCCAGAACATAGTTTAGGGGCCATTACCTCTTCAACTATAGTCATTTTTCTTTCGATTGCAAACGTAACCAGTTTTTCAATGGTGTAATGGTTTAACATAGAAAACTTACCGTTGGCTCTCGATTCTAATCTATCACTCCGATTTGCAAACGGATTTCACTGAAGCTGTAACTTTCATCCCAGAACATAGTTTAGGGGCCATTACCTCTTCAACTATAGTCATTTTTCTTTCGATTGCAAACGTAACCAGTTTTTCAATGGTGTAATGGTTTAACATAGAAAACTTACCGTTGGCTCTCGATTCTAATCTATCACTCCGATTTGCAAACGGATTTCACTGAAGCTGTAACTT
>NW_027152548.1:0-52500 GCF_040937935.1 Hyperolius riggenbachi
GGGATGATATGTTCTGGGGGTCTCGCGTCCCCCCTGCACACCTGGGCGGAGCTACAAACACCCAATCAGATTCCACCCATTCAAGTGAATGGAAAAAATGGAAAAGGTTGCCATTCTTACAGTAATTGAGCCAGAGTCCCCACACTTGGCACAGTTGGTCACTTGGTGACCGAGGTTACAAATCCAGGAAAAGTGGGCGGAGCATAAAACAGCCAATGAAATTTCAGACATTCATTTTAAATAGAAAAATGTAAACTGCAGCCTTTCTTACACTGATAATTGCAGGATTTTCAAACTTGGCAAACTTGGTCACTGGGTGACTTGGTCACTGGGTGAATGAGATTAATATTCAGGAAAGTGGGCGGAGCCTACAACAGCCAATCAAAAGTCACCTATTGATTTTCAGGGGGAATATTAAAACTGCTGCCATTCTTACACTGTTAATGGCAGAGGCTTCAAACTTGCTTCACTAAAGGGGCGGGGCCACAAACAGCCAATCAGACTTTCTTGGTGGACAAACTGCTTCCATTCACACATTTTTGATGCCAGGAATCTGAACGCTCACAAACTTGGTCATTGAGTGACTGTGTGGCCTGGTGCACACCAAAAACTGCTAGCAGATCCGCAAAATGCTAGCAGATTTTGAAACGCTTTTTCTTCTTTTTCTGTAGCGTTTCAGCTAGCATTTTGCGGTTTTGTGAAGCGTTTTTGGTGTAGTAGATTTCATGTATTGTTACAGTAAAGCTGTTACTGAACAGCTACTGTAACAAAAAACGCCTGGCAAACCTCTCTGAAGTGCCGTTTTTCAGAGCGGTTTGCGTTTTTCCTATACTAAACATTGAGGCAGAAACGCATCCGCAATCCAAAATCTGCAGCAGCCCGGGAGTATGCGTTTCTGCAAAACGCCTCCCGCTCTGGTGTGCACCAGCCCATTGAAATACATTACCCTAGCGGATCCGCACCCGCAAGCAGATCGCAAACCACAGCAGAACCGCTCTGGTGTGCACTAGGCCTGTGTCAAGGTTACAAAAAAAAAAAAAAAAAAAGTGTGCGGAGCCAATAACAAATTTTACTGGGAAAATATAAAAACTGCAGCCATTCTTACAGGGTTCTCAATCTTTGCACAGTTGGTCACTGGGTGACTGGGATTAAGATTTTGGAAGGTAGGTGAAAACTACAACTGGTAATAAAAATTCACCTTTCGATTTTCAAAGGGAATATTTAAGCTGCTACCATTCTTATACTGTTAATAGCAGATGCCTCAAACCTGGTACAGTTGGTCACTGGATGATTAGGGTTCAAATTCAAATAGGGGGTGGAGCCACAAACAGCCAGATATGTTTATTTTTCAATGGGAATATACAAAGTATTGATACCAAGGACCCCAAAGCTGATAAACTTGATAACTGAGTGACTGTATGTCAAGGTTAGAAAAAGTGTGCAGCGCCAACAACTTAATTTTTTACATGGCAGGGTTCCCAAACTTGACAAAATTGGCCACTGGGTGACAGAGATTAATATTCAGAAATGTGGGTGGAGCCTAAAACCACCAATCAAAGTACACCTATTGATTTTCAAGGGGAATATTTACATTGCTACCATTCTTACACGGTTAATAGCAGAGGCCTCAAACCTGATGAAGTCCGTTATTGGGTGACTGGGGTCCAAATTCACTAAAGGGGGTGGAGCCACAAACAGCCAATCAGATTTTTTTAGATTGATTTCAGCCATTCTGTTATTGGCAGGGTTCTCAAACTTAACACAGTTGGCCACTGGGTGACTGGGACTAATATTCTGGAAAGTGGGTGGAGCCTACAGCAGCCAATCAAAATTCACCTTTTGATTTTCAAGGGGAAGATTTACATTGCTGCCATTCATACACTCTTAATGGCAGAGGCCTCAAATCTGGTACAGTCAGTCACTGGGAGACTGGGGATTAAATTCTGAAAAGGGAGGGGGTCAAAAACAGCTAATCAGATTTGTTTAATTTCAATGGTATAATGCAACTTATTGATGCCAAGGACCCCACAGCTCATAAACTTCTTTAAGTGACTGTATGTCAAGGTTAGAAATAGTGAGCAGAGCCAAAAACAACTAACTTTTTACATGGGAAAATATAAATTGCAGCTATTCTTACACTGTTGATGATACGGTTCTCAAACTTGACACAGTTGGTCACTGGGTGACTTGGATTAATATTTGGAAAAGTAGGTGGAGCCTACAAGAGCCAATCAAAATTCACCTATTGATTTTCAAGGGGAATATTGAAACTGCCATTAACCGTATAAGAATGACAGCAGAGGCCTCAAACCTGCTACAGTCAGTCATTAAGTGACTGCGGTTCAAATTCACTAAAGAGGCGGAGCCACAAACAGCCAATCAGATTTGCTTTTCTGGATAAACTGCTTCCATTCACACAATTTTGATGCCAGGAACCCAAAAGCTCACAAACTTGGTAATTGAGTGACTGTGTGTCAAGGTTACAAAAAGTGGGTGGAGTCAAAAACGGATTTTTCTGGGAAATTGTAAACTGCAACCATTCTTACACTGTTAATGGCTGAGTTCTCAAACTTTGTACAGTTGGTTACTGGGTGACTGGGATGAATATTCAGAAAAGTGGGTGGAGCCTAAAAAGCTAATCAAAGTCATCTGTTGATTTTCAAGGGAAATATTGAAATTGCTGTCATTCTTGCACTGTCAATGGCACAAGCCTCAAACCTGGTACAGTTGGTCATTGGGGTTCAAATTCAGAAAAGGGGACAGAGCCACAAACAGTTTCATTTCTTGGGAAAATACAAATTATTGATGCCAAGGACCCCAAAGCTCACAAATTTGGTCATTATGTGACTGTGTGTCAAGGTTACAAAAATTGGGCGGAGCCAAAAACAAATTTCACTGGGAAAATATAAACTGCAGTCCTTCTTACACTGTTAATGGCAGGGTTCTCAAACTTTGCCCAGATGGTCACTGAGTGACTGAGATTAATATTCAGGGAAGTGAGTGGAGTCTATAATAGCCAATTAAAATTCACCTGTTGATTTTCAATGGGAATATTTAAATTGTTGCCATTTTTACACTGGTAATAGCAGATGACTCAAACCTGCTACAGTTGGTCATTGAGTGACTGGGGTTCAAATGCTGGAGAGGGGCGCAGCCACAAACAGCCAATCTGATTTAATTTCTATGGGAATATACAAATTATTGATGCCAAAGACCCCAAAGCTCACAAACTTGGTCATTAAGTGTTTGTGCGTTAGGGTTAGAAAAAGTGGGCGGAACCAACACCAGTCAAATACATACCCAGGTCATCAGTGGGTGGAGACAAATACAAATTTCACTGGATAAAAATGTAAACTGCAGCCATTCTTACACTGTTAATGTCAGGGTTCTTAAACTATTGCACAGTTGGTCACTCAGTGAATAGGATTAATATTCAGAACAGTGGGTGGAGCCTGCAAAAGTAAATAAAGCTTCACCTATTGCTTTTCAAGGGAATATTTAATTGCTACCATTCTTGCACTGTTAATGGCACAGGCCTCAAACCTGGTACAGTTGGTCATTGGGTGACTGGGGTTCAAATTCAGAAAAGGGGGTGGAGCCACAAACAGCGCATCAGATTTTTTTATTTCAATGCAAATTATTGATGACAAAGATCACAAAGCTCACAAACTCGGTCATTGAGTAATTGTTAGGGTTAGAAAAAGTGGGTGGAGCCGACACCAGCCAAATACATACCCGGGCAATGCCGGGCAATCAGCTAGTAACAAATATAGTAAGAGATTCAGCAATACATATAATTTTATGAAATTTATGGTAATTTATGTTAATTTGTAACATATGCATGCCTGGTACAGCTGAGACAAAGTCTGCATTTATGCACACAGCAAACTGCAAGCTTTGAAAAAATACATTTTTCACCGAGTGTTGAAGAAAGGTTAAGTTTGTTTTTATCTTCCTGAACTTTACTGTGTCAAAAATCCAACATCGCCATGGTTTATAATTTGTTTAATCTATGATGTCTAGGCTGACCTATGCAGTATTGCTAAGCTGTCCAGAAATCCCATGACTTGAATTCTGTGTGTCAAAATTAACCACACGTCAAACAATTATGATAAGACAAGAATTTACTACAGCATACTCTGTTCATGTATACATGTGTCTTATCTGTAGAATTCTCTTATCAGACTTAACTGGCTGTGGTGTTGTAACTGGAAGGACACCTAACACTGAGGCCAGGTGAGTTGACTTCTTCAGGAGGCAAAATACACTAGTGCAACAAATATTTATTTTTAAACCAGTGATTTAACTCCAGGCAGGACAAGTTATGCAGGGTATTTGCAACAAACATTCTCACAGTGATTCTAACATATGTACAACTATTTTTTCTCTACTCAAACTTCACCCTGGGCAACCTAGATAAATGTAAGGTTGAACTTTGTAAATGGCAACCTTTCAACATGGCTACCATTATCTATGAACTGCAAAAAAAAAAAAATTTTTTAGAAAACATAGCACCAAGTACAATAGCCAAGGTGAAACAGCCAATTTTCACAAAAACCATGCATTTTCACAACATCCATTGATTTATGGACATTATTGAGGAAGGCAAACATGAAAAAAATGTATGTGTACAAAGGACTTGAAAATGCAGCAAGATTAGGGAGTGCCTTCTGATTATGCACTGAAAGGGTAACTGCTGAAAAAAGTGTGTGTGTAGGGGGGAGGAGGGGGGAATATCTATTCATCAGACTCTACAGGGTGGCAGACAAGCAAAGATTTCTGCAAGCCCCACAAAGGTCATGGCCTAGAGACTAATTTCTGCACCCAAGGATGCAGTAAATGGAATAAAAGGCTGACCATATTTAAAGAAAACCTGAACTGAAAATTAAAAGTCAAAATCAGCATACACAAGTCATACTTCCCTTCCATGTAGTCTACTTCTCAGTGTCTTTCTCCTGTCCCTCGTCCTGTTTGTTCACTGTGATCAAGGGAATTTTCCGTCCTCCATTTTGAAAATGGCCATTACCCATAACAGCTTTCTGGTCAGCACACAGTTAAACTGTAACATCGCCCACTTGAGCCATAGGGAAACATGGACATTACCATGCACATTCAGTTTTCCTCTCAGCTATAACTGACAGCAACTGATATTTTACTGACAGCAACTGATATATTTCAGATCTGACAAAATATTGTCAGAACTAGAAGGGATTATTGTCAGAAGAAAATGGAGAGCTTCTGAGAGGAACTGATGGCAAGGTAACTATGTAATGTTCATTTGAAGTTACCTCATGTGTTTATTTTAAATATTTTTACTCAGTACAGGTTCTCTTTAAAGTATAGAACATGTTTCAATGAGACACTAAGGCCAGTTTTACACTAGAAACCAGCAATATAGGTGTGGTGCAATTGGATGATCAATTCCACTGTAAATTAGCCTTTAGGCCTCTTTCACACTGACATTTTCATTGCGTTGCGTTACCCTTTTTTACCGCAGGGTAACGCTAAAGCTATGAAACCCTATGGGACATTTCATAAAGTGCGATGCGCTGGAAGTATGATCACAAGTTGTGTGAGCAAACTGTGCCTACAGAAAAGAGGTGTGAACACTCAACCACCCTGTAAACCGCACCAACCCAACCTTCCCCCACCCCCTTTATGTGTGTCCAGTCACAAATACATACGCATACACAAGGCACATTCCTTCACCCTAGGATCCATGGAACATGAGTAGAAACACCGCCAGTAGAATCATTAGACTGTCTGAGAACGAGTATATATATACACACACACACACACACACACACACACACACACACACAGACAGACACACAGACACACACACACACACACACACACACACACACACACACACACACACACACACACACACACACACACACACACACACACACGACACCTAACATGGAAATAAAGTTGAGAAGGGTAACAGACACTGGTTGAAGGTGTGTGTTGGTTTCCAGACATCTCGGGAAACAGTATTGTACAGTAAACGCTCAGTTATCCAGAACTTGGTTACAGGGCAGTTTCTAGGCTAAATTACACCCAGGGTGAGGGTATAAAAAATGTGCCCCCTTCCCCCCCGTGGACTCGCAAACCCTTACTCTTTAGGGACAGTCACACAGCCACAAGTAGATCTGCCTACTTACTAGTGATCAGCCGGTCATCCAGGAGGAAGCAGGGACCAGGAGAACACACAGGTGAAGAGAGCCCGGAAAGCAGACTCCTCCATGGGTGCCATGCATCGACAGCCTGCAGTACCGCTAGAGTGATCACACGGTGGTGACGTGATGATGACTTGACGTCGGATGCAGGCAACCCAGGAGGAGTCAAGGAAGGTGATGGCGCTGGTACCTTATATCTTCTTCCATTTGGCTGCACAGCGCATTACCAGCTCACTAGCTGTTATGCCCTTTTGCCTGTGCCCCCATTTCTACTTGCCAGTCTGCGCCCAGGTCAGTCGCCCTGCACGCACTGCCCAAGAAACGGCCCTGCTTGGTTAACTAGGACTCAAGCAACCAGAAAACAAATCCTGGACTCACATTACAAAGCTACATTTACACAGTAATAAAACAATGTTATAGTAATTCAAGACAAACTTATCTTAAAGAGACTCTGTAACATTCAAAAGATCCCCTGGGGGGTACTCACCTCGGGTGGGGGAAGCCTCCGGATCCTAATGAGGCTTCCCACGCCGTCCTCTGTCCCACGGGGGTCTCGCCGCAGCCCTCCGAACAGCCGGCGACTGTGCCGACTGTCATTTCAATATTTACCTTTGCTGGCTCCAGCGGGGGCGCTGTGGCGGCTTTCCATTCCGAACTACACGGAAATACCCGATCTCATTCGGGTCCGCTCTACTGCGCAGGCGCAGGAAACTTGCGCCTGCGCAGTAGAGCGGACCCGACGGCGATCGGGTATTTCCGTATAGTTCGGAGCCGACAGCCGTCAGAGCGCCTGCGCAGGAGCCAGGAAGGTAAATATTGACGTCACCGCTGCCCGGACTCCACGGAGGGCTGCAGCGAGACCCCTGACGGATGGAGGACGGCGTGGGAAGCCTCATTAGGATCCGGAGGCTTCCCCCACCCGAGGTGAGTACCCCCCTGGGGATCTTTTCATGTTACAGTTCCTCTTTAATGTATTTCACCATTAACACAGAGTTTATTGTGTGGGTATAATAGAGGTACAGGACAGTGTTAAAAGCACTGTAAAATTGGAGCAAAGCTCAAGCCATATTCAGTCTTTGGTAAACCTGTAATTGAAATCTAATACTTACCTGGGGAGGGGTAAGCCTCTGGATCCTAATGAGGAGTCCCCTAATCTCTTATGGTACCCCAATCCATTGCTGGCAGCCAAGAAAGAATCAAAATATAAATAAAGCCAATGGCCTGTCTGCACCAGAGCACTAGTGGCTTTCCAATCGTGCTCTGGTGGAAATAGCCAAGCCCAATCGGGTCCGCTATACTGCTAGATCCAACTGGGCTTGGCTATTTCTGGCAGAGCCTATCATAAAGCTGCTACTTAAAGGCTCCCGACAAGCGGCAACAAGGGAAACTTAGGGGGTCTCAGCCCTGGATCCCCTCTGGTAAGGGCAACAGGGGAAGCCTCTTTAGTATTCAGAGGTTTTCCCTCCCAATGTAAGTACCCTCTAGGGACACTTCTTTTTTCACTACAGGTACACTTTAACAGTCAATGGGCCTGATCCAATTCAGTTTTTCAAAGTTTTCTCCAAGGAGATAATTTTCATCAAGTGTTCAGTTATTTCAAAATAACTTTTCAATACACTGCATTTGAAAAGCTTGCTGTGGCTAAAAAGGCATAAATATTTCCTAGGAGAAAAACTAAATTGAATAGGGCCTTTCTCTCCTCTTAACCACTTCCCGACCGCCGTATTGACAATTGGCGGTGGTCCTTGTAGGGGCATGGGCGGAGCGATCGCGTCATCCGTGACGCGATCCTCCGCCGCCGCCTGGCTCCGCTCACCCGCCGCAACATCCCGCCGGCCATACGGAAGTGCCGGCGGGATGTTAACCCGACGATCGCTGCATACAAAGTGTATAATACACTTTGTAATGTTTACAAAGTGTATTATACAGGCTGCCTCCTGCCCTGGTGGTCCCAGTGTCCGAGGGACCACCAGGGCAGGCTGCAGCCACCCTAGCCTCCACCAAGTACACTGATTTCCCCCCCCTGCCCCAGATCGCCCACAGCACCCATCAGACCCCCCCCTGCCCACCCCCCAGACCCCTGTTTGCACCCAATCACCCCCCTAATCACCCATCAATCACTCCCTGTCACTATCTGTCAACGCTATTTTTTTTTATCCCCCCCTGCTTCCTCCTGATCACCCCCCCATCCCTCAGATTCTCCCCAGACCCCACCCCCCCCAGATCCCCCCCCATGTACTGAATGCATCTATCCCCCCTGATCACCTGTCAATCACCTGTCAATCACCCGTCAATCACCCCCTGTCACTGCCACCCATCAATCAGCCCCTAACCTGCCCCTTGCGGGAAATCTGATCACCCACCCACACCAATAGATCGCCCGCAGATCCGACATCAGATCACCACCCAAGCGCAGTGTTTACATCTATTCTCTCCTCTAAACACCCACTAATTACCCATCAATCACCCATCAATCACCCCCTATCACCACCTGTCTCTGTTACCCATCAGATCAGACCCTAATCTGCCCCTTGCGGGCACCCAATCACCCGCCTACACGCTCAGATTGCCCTCAGACCCCCCCTTATCAATTCGCCAGTGCAATATTTACATCTGTTCTCCCCTGTAATAACCCACTGATTACCTGTCAATCACCTATCAATCACCTATCAATCACCCCTCAATCACCCATCAATCACCCCCTGTCACTGCCACCCATCAATCACCCCCTGTCACTGCCACCCATCAATCAGCCCCTAACCTGCCCCTTGTGGGCAATCTGATCACCCACCCACACCAATAGATCGCCCGCAGATCCGACGTCCGATCACCTCCCAAGTGCAGTGTTTACATCTGTTCTCTACCCTAAACACCCACTAATTACCCATCAATCACCCCCTGTCACTGCTACCTATCAGATTAGACCCCTATCTGCCCCTAGGGCACTCAATCACCCGCCCACACCCTCAGAATGCCCTCAGACCCCAGCCCTGATCACCTCGCCAGTGCATTGCTTGCATCTATTCCCCCCTCTAATCACACCTTGAGACACCCATCAATCACCTCCTGTCACCCCCTAGCACACCTACCCATCAGATCAGGCCCTAATTTGCCCCGTGTGGGCTCCTGATCACTCGACCAAACCCTCAGATCCCCCTCAGACCCCCTTCCGATCACCTCCCCAGTGCATTGATTGCATCTATTTTCCCCTCTAACCACCCCCTGAGACACCCATCAATCACCTCCTGTCACCCCCTAGCACTCCTATCCATCAGATCAGGCCCAATACAACCTGTCATCTAAAAGGCCGCCCTGCTTATGACCGGTTCCACAAAATTCGCCCCCTCATAGACCACCTGTCATCAAAATTTGCAGATGCTTATACCCCTGAACAGTCATTTTGAGACATTTGGTTTCCAGACTACTCACGGTTTTGGGCCCGTAAAATGCCAGGGCGGTATAGGAACCCCACAAGTGACCCCATTTTAGAAAAAAAGACACCCCAAGGTATTCTGTTAGGTGTATGATGAGTTCATAGAAGATTTTATTTTTTGTCAAAAGTTAGCGGAAATTTATTTTTATTGTGTTTTTTTTTCACAAAGTGTCATTTTTCACTAACTTGTGACAAAAAATAAAATCTTTTATGAACTCGCCATACACCTAACGGAATACCTTGGGGTGTCTTCTTTCTAAAATGGGGTCACTTGTGGGGTTCCTATACCGCCCTGGCATTTTAGGGGCCCTAAACCGCGAGGAGTAGTCTAGAAAACAAATGCCTCAAAATGACCTGTGAATAGGACGTTGGGCCCCTTAGCGCACCTAGGCTGCAAAAAAGTGTCACACATGTGATACCGCCGTACTCAGGAAAAGTAGTATAATGTGTTTTGGGGTGTATTTTTACACATACCCATGCTGGGTGGGAGAAATTTCTATGTAAATGGACAATTGAGTGTAAAAAAAAAAATTAAACAATTGTCATTTACAGAGATATTTCTCCCACTTAGCATGGGTATGTGTAAAAATACACCCCAAAACACATTATACTACTTCTCCTGAGTACGGCGGTACCACATGTGTGGCACTTTTTTACACCCCAAGTACGCTAAGGGGCCCAAAGTCCAATGAGTACCTTTAGGATTTCACAGGTCATTTTGCGACATTTGGTTTCAAGACTACTCCTCACGGTTTAGGGCCCCTAAAATGCCAGGGCAGTATAGGAACCCCACAAATGACCCCATTCTAGAAAGAAGACACCCAAAGGTATTCCGTTAGGAGTATGGTGAGTTCATAGAAGATTTTATTTTTTGTCGCAAGTTAGCGGAAAATGACACTTTGTGAAAAAAAACAATTAAAATCAATTTCCGCTAACTTGTGACAAAAAAATAAAAACTTCTATGAACTCACCATACTCCTAACGGAATACCTTGGGGTGTCTTCTTTCTAAAATGGGGTCATTAGTGGGGTTCCTATACTGCCCTGGCATTTTAGGGGCCCTAAACCGTGAGGAGTAGTCTTGAAACCAAATGTCGCAAAATGACCTGTGAAATCCTAAAGGTACTCATTGGACTTTGGGCCCCTTAGCGTACTTAGGGTGTAAAAAGTGCCACACATGTGGTACCGCCGTACTCGGGAGAAGTAGTATAATGTGTTTTGGGGTGTATTTTTACACATACCCATGCTGGGTGGGAGAAATACCTCTGTAAGTGACAATCTTGATTTTTTTTACACACAATTGTCCATTTACAGAGTTATTTCTCCCACCCAGCATGGGTATGTGTAAAAATACACCCCAAAACACATTGTACTACTTCTCCAGAGTACGGTGATACCACGTGTGGCACTTTTTTGCACCCTAACTGCGCTAAGGGGCCCAAAGTCCAATGAGTACCTTTAGGATTTCACAGGTCATTTTGAGAAATTTTGTTTCAAGACTACTCCTCACGGTTTAGGGCCCCTAAAATGCCAGGACAGTATAGGAACCCCACAAATGACTCAATTTTAGAAAGAAGACACCCCAAGGTATTCTGTTAGTAGTACGGTGGGTTTATAGAAGATTTTATTTTTTGTCACAACTTAGCGGAAATTGATTTTTATTGGGTTTTTTCACAAAGTGTCATTTTCCGCTAACTTGTGACAAAAAATAAAATCTTCTATGAACTTACCGTACTACTAACGGAATACCTTGGGGTGTCTTCTTTCTAAAATGGGGTCATTTGTGGGGTTCCTATACTGTCCTGTCATTTTAGGGGCACTAAACCGTGAGTAGTCTTGAAACGAAATTTCTCAAAATGACCTGTGAAATCCTAAAGGTACTCATTGGACTTTGGGCCCCTTAGCGCAGTTAGGGTGCAAAAAAGTGCCACACATGTGGTATCGCCGTACTCAGGAGAAGTAGTATAATGTGTTTTGGGGTGTATTTGTACACATACCCATGCTGAGTGGGAGAAAGATCTCTGTAAATGGACAATTGTGTGTAAAAAAAATTAAATTGTCATTTACAGAGATATTTCTCCCACCCAGCATCGGTATGTGTAAAAATACACCCCAAAACACATTATACTACTTCTCCTGAGTACGGCAATACCACATGTGTGGCACTTTTTTGCAGCCTAACTGCGCTAAGGGGCCCAAAGTCCAATGAGCACCTTTAGGCTTTACAGGGGTGCTTACAAATTAGCACCCCCCAAAATGCGAGGACAGTAAACACACCCCACAAATGACCCCATTTTGGAAAGTAGACACTTCAAGGTATTCAGAGAGGGGCATTGTGAGTCCGTGGCAGATTTCATTTTTTTTTGTCGCAAGTTAGAAGAAATGGAAACTTTTTTTTTTTGTCACAAAGTGTCATTTTCCGCTTACTTGTGACAAAAAATAATATCTTCTATGAACTCACTATGCCTCTCAGTGAATACTTTGGGATGTCTTCTTTCCAAAATGGGGTCATTTGGGGGGTATTTATACTATCCTGGAATTCTAGCCCCTCATGAAACATGTCAGGTGGTCAGAAAAGTCATAGATGCTTGAAAATGGGAAAATTCACTTTTTGCACCATAGTTTGTAAACGCTATAACTTTTACCCAAACCAATAAATATACACTGAATGGGTTTTTTTTTAATCAAAAACATGTTTGTCCACATTTTTCGCACTGCATGTATACAGAAATTTTGCTTTATTTGAAAAATGTCAGCACAGAAAGTTAAAAAAATCATTGTTTTGCCAAAATTCATGTCTTTTTTGATAAATATAATAAAAAGTAAAAATCGCAGGAGCAATCAAATAGCACCAAAAGAAAGCTTTATTAGTGACAAGAAAAGGAGCCAAAATTCATTTAGGTGGTAGGTTGTATGAGCGAGCAATAAACCGTGAAAGCTGCAGTGGTCTGAATGGAAAAAAAGTGGCCGATCCTTAACCTCCCTGGCGGTAAGCCCGTGCTGAGCACGGGCTATGCCGCCGGGAGGCACCGCTCAGGCCCCGCTGGGCCGATTTGCATAATTTTTTTTTTGCTACACGCAGCTAGCACTTTGCTAGCTGCGTGTAGCATCTGATCGCCGCCGCTACCCGCCGATCCGCCGCAATTCCTCTCGCCGCGGCCGCCCCCCCCCCCCCCCCAGACCCCGTGCGCTGCCTGGCCAATCAGTGCCAGGCAGCGCTATGGGGCAGATCGGAGTCCCCTCTGACGTCACGACGTCGATGACGTCGGTGACGTCATCCCGCCCGTCGCCATGGCGACGGGGGAAGCCCTCCAGGAGATCCCGTTCTTTGAACGGGATCTCCTGATCTCCGATCGCCGGAGGCGATCGGAGGGGCTGGGGGGATGCCGCTGAGCAGCGGCTATCATGTAGCGAGACTTTGTCTCGCTACATGAAAAAAAAAAAAAAAATTAAAAAAAAAGATTTGCTGCCCCCTGGCGGATTTTTTGCAAACCGCCAGGGGGGTTAAAGAGGATCTGTATTGTTAAAATCGCTCAAAAGTAAACATACCAGTGCGTTAGGGGACATCTCCTATTACCCTCTGTCACAATTTCGCCGCGCCTCACCGCATTAAAAGTGGTTAAAAACAGTTTTAAAAAGTTTGTTTGTAAACAAACAAAATGGCCACCAAAACAGGAAGTAGGTTGATGTACAGTATGTCCACACATAGAAAAATACATCCATACACAAGCAGGCTGTATACAGCATTCCTTTTGAATCTCAAGAGATAATTTGTGTGTTTCTTTCCCCCATGCACTGAAGTTTCAGGCTGCTCTTTTCTTCCTGCAAACAGCTTTGCCCTTGTTTGTAATTCTTCAGTATGTGAAAGCCCAGCCAGCTCAGAGGACGATTTATCCAGCTTGTAAAAGATAAGAGAGAAGAGAGAAGCTGCTCTAATCCTAAATAACACACAGGCAGTGTGCAGAGAGGGGCCTGGAATTGTGAGTTCATAGCAGAACCACAACACTGAAGAACTTGGCAGCCTTCCAGACACAGGCCGACAAGTCTGACAGGGGAAAGATACATTGATTTATTACAGAGACTGTGGTAGCATTAACTACTTGAAGACCAGTCCACGCCCACGAGCGTGGTAGCGGCAGCAGCCCCAGGACCGCCTAACGCCAATTGGCATCAAGTCCTGGGGCTGCATTTTGCAGGAGATCGCGCGCAGGCTGCGTGCGCATCTCCTGCTCGGGGGGCGGAGCTCCGCCCCGCCTTCAGTTTCCGAGCGGCAATCACCACTCTGGAGCCTGTGAGACGGAGAAACCGCCATCTTTACAGTTAGTACAGTGCTGCGATCAGCAGCAGCGCTGTACTGGGGATAGCCGTGTCACACGGCTGTCCCCCTGGGGGACAAGGGAGCGATCGGCTCTCATAGGCAGAAGCCTATGACAGCCGATTGCCAGGATTGGCTAGCCGGGGGGGTGGGAGGGGTTTAGAAAAACAGCTCTGTTGGTGGGGAGAAAAGGGGGGGGGGAATCACTTGTGTGCTGTGTTGTGCGGCCCTGCAGCTTGGCCTTAAAGCTGCAGTGGCCAATTAACAATAAAAAGGCCTGGTCTTTAGGGGGGCTTAACACTGCGGTCCTCACTTAAAACAGATGAAAAATTATATCTTAGGAAAAATCTAAAGAGAAAAAAAGAATTGAATAAGGGCCACAGTGAATTGGATCGTGCCCAATGTGTGTGTAACAACTGTAGCCACCACCATAGGTTGTTTCACACCTCCTGTGCAGTCCCCTCCCTTCAGTAAGTGACTCAGATTATCTGACCTCAATGGCCAGTTTGGGGTATAGGCCACCAAATGCTTCTCTAGCAATCTGCTTTCACTTTATGGGTTTCCTCCCCAAGCTGCCAGTACACCATACAAAAGAGCACTTCAGTTAGCATAAAAATACCTTCATTTAATTTGTAAAACCACCATAACATTTAAAAAAAAAAAAAACACCAGAAAAACAAGTCTTTCAGGCAGACTTCAAAAACCAGGTTGACAATACTGGACTGAGAGACACTGAACCAGGGCTAATGACAGCTTGCTTTCCCTGTAAAGCGGAATATAACCCTGCATTTCAACTTTGCATTAAAACATTATTTACAGCATATTATATGCAACCAGCATTTTTTTTACTAGACCAGCATTGGAAGGGTTACACACAGAGCTTTAAAGTTCCATGGATAGAAATGCTGCCACAGCCGAAGTTTAGATAGATACATTTAATTAAACACATTGTAACAAGTGGTGAATGTTACACACTCTCTGGCTGTCCTCCAGCTCCTGCACAGTCAGAGAGTGTGTGTCACATTCCACACTTGTTACATTGTGTTTACTTAAATGTATGTATCTAAACTTCGGCAGCATTTATATCCATGGAACTTTAAAGCTCTGTGTGTAACCCTTCCACTGCTGGTCTAGTAAAAAACAAATGCTGGTTGCATATAATATGCTGTAAATAATGTTTTAGAGCAAAGTTGAAACACAGGGTTATATTAAGCTTAAAGAGAATCTGTATTGTTAAAATCGCACAAAAGTAAACATACCAGTGCGTTAGGGGACATCTCCTATTACCCTCTGTCACAATTTCGCTGCTCCCCGCCACATTAAAAGTGGTCAAAAACAGCTTTTAAAAGTTTGTTTATAAACAAACAAAATGGCCACCAGAACAGGAAGTAGGTTGATGTACAGTATGTCCACACATAGAAAATACAGCCATACACAAGCAGGCTGTATACAGCTTTCCTTTTGAATCTCAAAAGATCATTTGTGTGTTTACCTTCTGTCCCCTGCAGCTCTCATGCTCTGAACATTACAGGCTTCCTGCAGACAGCTCTGCCTGTGCCTGTGTTTGTAATTCCTCAGTATGTGTCAGCCAGCTTCTTTCACAGCCTAACAGAGGAGGATTTTTATCCAGCTCTCTTTCACTGATAAGCAGAGACTCTGCTGGCTTATGTAAATAACACACACACTGGAGTGTTCATAGAGGGGCCTGGAGGGGGGCATGCATAGCAGATCAGCACGGAAGAGTTGGCAGCCTTCCAGACACAGGACGACAAGTCCTACAGGGAAAAGATACATTGATTTATTACAGAGAGGGTGATAGTAGAAAGTGCTGCAGTAAGCCAGAGCACATTAGAATATGTTTAGGAACTTGTAGGATGGTAGAACAAAGCATGACATTTTTGTTACAGAGTCTCTTTAAGTTAGTATCACACTATCACACTAGTCCACCATTTTCGCCTCGTATCCCACTCCAGCGTTAAACATTTTTTTGCGGTATTACGGCACTGCATCTAGCTATACGTCGATTAAGTGTCACTTGCATAACTCCACCGAACGAGTTTCGCTGTCAAGAGTACACCGTGGTAATGCTATTTATGCACTGATCAAATCACTAATAGTTTTGAGTTCTCAAGCAAAGTAGCATCCACCCTCATTCACAATACAAGCAGCAAACTGAATACAAAAATAAATATCTACAAATCATCCAAATGGCTATATGCAGAGATATACATTTAATATCCTGTTTATAATTGGCTACACTCACCACTGGGATGTTTAATAATGCAAAACCCATCTCTCATTAGCAATACTTTATATGACACACCTCTAGTTCCATGATTTATATCATAACTGGATTCAGCCAGATGCTACCACATACAATTCTAGTTTCTACTCCACTAGCCTCAAACAAATACTACAATCACTGTCAGCAGCAGAATCAAGTTTAATTTGCCATATCAACCTAACTATACAGCAGCGGGTGTAAATTATTACTCAGCCCCCCCCAAATGGTAAATATGTCCCAAATGCCCATTACCTAATTAGGAAAGAAAGTAGCATCTCATAGAGGGTCTGCAATATAGAGAGGATTTCCAGGAAGGATACGTGGTTACTGCATGTGTATGATGACTAATATAGATAGGAGAGAAGACACTGCTCACTACTCTGCTGTTGTCACCCAGGAGCTGGATAATGGTTCAGCCAGGTCAGTAATGAATACTTTAAAGGAAAATCTGCTTAACTGGGTGATAAAAAGAGTCCAATGATTATTCAAACATGGTTGTGGACAGAGAAATAGAAGCACATGTGTATCAGAGCTACAATCATTCCTTGGAGTGATTGTAGCTCCAATATGCACTAGTTTCTATGTTAACCAAGTTGAGCAAGTATATGATGACTAATAACAGAATTGCTGCACGATACCTGACCAAAAGCAGGGGAGAGTCTTCTTTCTCCCCTAATTAGGTAGCGGGAGTTTGGGACACATTTTTTACTTTTTTTTTTTTTGCACCAACAACCCCCCCCCCCCCCCACACACACACACACATAGATCTTGGGGCCCTACCCCGCCCCAACATAGATTACTATATCAAGAAAAGCTGCAACAGCGTCATACGTTACCTTCATCCACCGAAGCAAAATGTCCTCCTCACTCCTCTCTTCTTCACTGTACAGTCTCTCATAAGCTCCCAGCTCTGCGTGTCATCTGGCAATTTCTATTGACTCCACATTTTTCTTCTTTTCATGATAAAACAACAAATTTTAGAACTTTACAGCAAATAGCAAATCTGCATACATAAAGTACAAAATATGACTATATTTACCTTAGTGGGGTGGTTATTTGGTTGCCCCCGTTTCAGACCTGTGCTCACTCATAAAAGAAAAAAAAAATTGTTCAGCACTGCACAGATGCAGCACGTTTTTGATAGATAAAATAAGCAGCCTGCCCATCAAACAGCAAATAAGGACACACACATACCTGTATGTGTATACCATTTCTCTAATTAGTTAAATGGAGCTGGTCACAGCTCTGTCCTGATTTGCAGAAAGCTATGGAAATTTGCAGTTTATTGACCACTCACTTGTAGGCATGATGCCATTATTCCCAGGTTCATGGCTGCATGAAGCCATTGAATTGCAAATTAGGTAGATAGGCAACATACTGCCCACTCATTTGTGTATCATGGTAGCATAAGATTAGTTATCCATCAGTCCAAGCAATAAGAATGGAGGTGCCAGATTTCATCACTTGGACTGCCAGATACTCTTTGTCTGAGGAAGCAGGTATACCCGTGAAACGCATTGCAGTGGCATCTCCCCCCCCCCCCCCCCTTTTTTTGAATGTGAACAATAAAGAACGGTTTTGAACACCGACATTGATTGTTCAATTACCTGGAGGTAAGGCCACATCTGTATCCCTTTTAAACTGTTCTACATATAACAACTCGCACCATGTATGCTTAACACACCATACCAATACAAAAAAATGCATTTTTTTTTACATATTTTATTCTACTTTGGCATCTTTCTTCTTCCACAGTTATCCATTTGCTCTACCCAAGCTTAAGCCATATGCTGAGGTTGTGTACAGGGCTGTTTAAATCCGGATCCGGGAGATACCCGGATAGTTGCTATCCGGATATCTCTCAGTTACCTGTGCGGGGTGGGCGGAGGGGTCAATCTTACCTGTCTGATGTCTTCTTCGGTCCGTCCCTCGGCACCTCCCACGATGCGGTCCAAGCGGCAGTCATGTGATTACAAACACTTCCTCCTTCCGGGTTGAAGGAGGAAGGATTTGCAATCACGTGACACGCGTGGAGCACATCGTGGGAGGTGCCGAGGGACGGACGAAGACGACGTCAGACAGGTAAGATTGACACCCCCCCCCCCCCCCCCCCCGCCCAGATAACTGGGAGATATCCGGATAGCAACTATCCGGGTATCTCCCGGATCCGGATTTGAGCAGCCCTAGAGGAGGAAGATATGTCATTATTTGTCTTCAATTAACAGCTGCCCCACAGAATATTAGACTACACAACGTCTAATATTCTGTGGGGCAGCTGTTAATTGAAGACAAATAATGACATATCTTCCTCCATCTACAAAAGTATGAGATGATGAAGAGTAAACCAGAAATGGGACTACCAGCATTGCTGTCGCATTCGTCAATAACAAGCTATTACATTTGTCAAATGTAAATCGTTTTTTTATTTTTGCGGTGGCTGCATTGTAAAACAAAAGGAGTGAATAACACTGGTGATGTGTGCTGTAGCCAAGACGTTGCACAGTCTGACTAACAAATTACTGTATATTACCGTTGGTCTACATTCTTTCCATACCACATACATGCGTTAAGAGTACAAACACTCCAATAAACTGTCTGTTTATTGCATTAATTCATTTTTTGCCAACAAGATTTTAGTCACAAATTTAGTGTTTCTGCATAGTTGGAATGTTAACGCTATCATCTGATTTACACCTTGAAAATTAAATCAGAAAATTATTTCGAATATGTTTAAACTTGCATCTTTAGTTTCAGCAAGCCATTCTTGAGGAGTGCATGTTTATATAAAAGAAAACTTTAATTAGGATGACTGGTGCCGGTGTTAGTTAATTGGGCTGTTCTGGACATTCTTTTGCTGTGAAGCCTGGGCTTCTAACCAGGTTTCATTGAAAACATGCTAATATTATTGCTACAAGAGTTAGCTGGTTAGTGTATAGCCAAAAGGAAGGCAGACCTGGAAAAGAAAGCCAAATTATGCCACCAATTCCTTGTACTTCAATCAAAATGTTGTTGTTCTCCAGTTACTTTTTTCATCTGATCTTTTGAGGTCAAAATGTAACAATATACTTTAAGTGATAAACAATTCAGTTACTTTGAGTAAAACATACCTCAATCAGAACTGATTTATCTGATAATTTACACATATACAGCTGTGCTTATAAGTTTACATACCCAGAAGACTGTATGATTTCTTAACCAATTTTCAGAGAATATGAATGATAACACAAAAACTTTTCTTTCACTCATGGTTAGTGGTTGGCTAAAACCTTGTATTGTCAAACATGTGTTTACTCTTTTTAATTCATAAATTACTACACAAAACTACCCAACAGACCCTGATCAAAAAGTTACATACCCGTTCATTTTTTTAAGCATACCAAGTTTATTTAGACAAGAGAAAAAGAAATATGACATAACATGATAAAATATATTAACAAAAGCGAGCAGCCAAAAAGATGACATTCCGTAATTGCCAATAGCTCATACTTCAGGATGAGGTGAAAAGGTGCTCAGCAGCATTTTACAAAATAGGAGTAAAGCACAGATGTTCAGATGACTTTGTAAGTCTGAGATCATACATCATAAATAGGATATAACTTAGGAACTTTGCCTTGTGTTTTGGATCATCGGCATGCTGGAATGTCCAAGTACATCCCATGCTCAGCTTCCAGGCTGATGAGTGCAAATTTTCCTCCAGTATTTTTTGATAACTTACAGATTCTGTTTCAATAAATTTTATTGAAGAAATATCGCAGAGTAGTTAAATCAGATAACTTGACATAGATATCTGAACAATCAAATGTCACAATTAGCTCCAGGTCATCACAGCAGGTTCAATATCTACTCCAAAAGACTCGAAGTAGAGCTAAAAAAAAAGGCTAAAGTGATCGTGTAAATCTATTTTTAAAAAAAATTATACATCCAAAGTTATCCTCAAAAACAACATATACCAAAAGATTCAGCAAATGTACTTGGTACACTCTTCGAGCATTCTTCTGTCAAGCCCCCCCCCCCTCCCCCCCCCCCTCTATCCCAATCTACAACCAGAAACCAACAAAAATGAAATAGTCAGTAGTTCAATCATCTCACAGAACAAGATCAGAGCATTTGGTAAATTAAGTCAGGTCAGGAGACCCATCTCCTGTTTGTACTCAGGGGAATCCTGGAAATTGTACCACACGGCCCACACAAGAGAGATCATCTCAACCCTATCATTGGAAATAAAAATCAATTCTTCAATGTTTGACCTTTTCAAGCCTAAGAAACCATTGTCTAATTGTGGGAGAAGACGTACTTTTTCCACACGGCTGGGTTAACGATTTGTGCAGCATTCAGCAGGTGAGGTAGAATGGATTTCTTGTAGCTCCTTGAGGACTAGGAGCTTTCGTGAAGCAGGTAAGTCTCAGGCGTGGAAGTAAGGGGTTCACTTAGAATCTTGGCTACTAAACTGTGGACTTGTTTCAAAAAAGAATAAACCCCAGGGCACTCCCACAATGTGAAGAATGTCCCCCAGTGCCTTAGCACATCTCCAACACTTCATTTCTACTGAGGGGGAACATCTTGTGTAGTTTTACTGGGGTCCTTTACCAAGATGTCAGGAATTTGTCATTTTGCTCTTGCATAGAAACCTTTAGGGATGTCTTATGGGCCAGAAGAAACATTTTTCCCATTGAAGTGAGGTGAATGCTTTACCCAGGGCCCTATGCCACTCCTCCTGAAAAGGTAGCAATTCAGAATCATTATACCCATTAAGTAGGTCATAAATCCAAGAGAAAACGTGTCTATTGGGGCCTTTGCTCTTGCATTTTTGTTCAAAAGCTGTAAGAGAGTGATTAAGATGTGTCTTCAAGGGGGGACGATCACAAAAAGTGCGTAATTTGGAAATATTCCCACATCCGTATCAGATCGGTTTGGAGCAGTTACATTTTTACACGCGTTGTATGAGTACAAAGATCCATTAAATTACAAAATCTCCCAGTCTAGGAGATTGGGGCTTCGCCCATAACCTTTAAGTGTGTTGCAAAGTAAAGGGGCCATTGGACCAATTAAGTGAGAGAGCGCAAAACATTTGGAGGAGTGGCAAAGGACCCCAGCCGAAGCTGAAATCATGGGGTGACTTCTTGTCTTGCTGATCTTAACCGCCTGACCTGTCCAGGAAATGTCTGTTAAATCACACTCCATGATAACTTACAGATTCATATTACCATCAATTCTGACCGAATTTCCTGTGCCAATGTAGCTCACATCCCCAAAACATCAGCGATCCACTACCATCTTTCACAGTAGGATGGTGTACCTTTCATCATAGACCTTGTTGACGCCTCTCCAAATGTAGAGTTTATGTTTGTAGCCAAAAAGTTCAATTTTAGTCTCGTCACTCCAAATGAGTTTGAGCCAGAAGGTTTGAGGCTTGTCTCTGTGCGGTTTGGTATATTGTAAGTGGAATACTTTGTGGCATTTGCGCAGTAATGGCTTTATTCTGCAACTTGACCATGCAGCCCATCTTTCTTCAAGTGCCTCCTTATTGTGCATCTTGAAACTGTCACACCACATTTCTTTCAGAGAACCCTGTATTTTAGCTGAAGTTATTTGTGGGTTTTGCATCCTGAACAGTTTTTTAGCAGTTGTGGCTGAAATTTTAGTTGGTCTATCGGACCACAGTTTGGTTTCAACTGAACCCATAATTTTCCTGAGGGGGACCAACGGAGACCGTGCTTTGGGGGGTTTGCAAAGTAGAAAATACTTACCAAACCTCCAAACGCTGTTTTCCACTCTTCCTGCAGCTCCCTTCGGCTTTCCTGTGTCCATACATAGTTACATAGTTATTTGGGTTGAAAAAAAAACATACGTCCATCGAGTTCAACCAGAGAACAAGTACAACACCAGCCTGCTCCCTCACATATCCCTGTTGATCCAGAGGAAGGCGAAAAAACCCTTACAAAGCATGGTCCAATTTGACATATGGAGTCGGGAAGGAATTTTTTCCCTTTTGGGGCTATCAGATAAAATCCCTGGATCAACATCACTGGGCATTACCTAATAATTGTAGCCATGGATGTCTTTCAACGCAAGGAAAGCATCTAAGCCCCCTTTAAATGCAGGTATAAAATTTGCCATAACTACTTCCTGTGGCAATGCATTCCACATCTTAATCACTCTTACTGTAAAGAACCCTTTCCTAAATAAATGGCTAAAACGTTTTTCCTCCATGCGCAGATCATATCCTCTAGTCCTTTGAGAAGGCCTAGGGACAAAAAGCTCATCTGCCAAGCTTTTATATTGCCCTCTGATGTATTTATACATGTTAATTAGATCCCCTCTAAGGCATCTTTTCTCTAGACTAAATAAACCCAGTTTATCTAGCCTTTCTTGGTAAGTGAGACCTTCCATCAAACGTATCAATTGTTTTGCTCGTCTCTGCACCTGCTCTAAAACTGCAGTATCTTTCCTGTAATGTGGTACCCAGAACTGAATTCCATATTCCAGATGTGGCCTTACTAGAGAGTTAAACCGGGGCAATATTATGCTAGCATCTCAAGTTTTTATTTCCCTTTGAATGCATCCCAAAATGTTATTAGCTTTAGCTGCCGCGGCTTGGCATTGAATACGGTTATTTAACTTGTTGTCGATGAGTACTGCTAAGTTCTTCTCCAAGTTTGATGTCCCCAACTGTATCCCATTTATTTTGTATGGCGCTAGACCATCGGTATGACCAAAATTCATGACTTTACATTTTTCAACATTGAATTTCATCTGCCATTTATGTGCCCATATAGTCATCCCATCCAGATCCTGTTGCAATTTGTCTCTATCATCCTGAGAGTTGAGGATTCTGCACAATTTTGTATCATCTGCAAAAATAGCAACATTGCTTTCCACTGCATCTACTAGGTCATTAATAAACAAATTGAAGAGCACTGGACCCAGTACAGACCCCTGTGGGACCGCACTGCTAACGGTCACCCATTTTGAGTATGATCCATTGACCACAACTCTTTGTTTTCAGTCCATTAGCCAGTTCCTTATCTATGCACACAGACTCTTCCCCAGTCCTTGTATCCTCATCTTTTGCACCAGATTTTTGTGGGGAACAGTGTCGAAGGTCTTTGCAAAGTCCAACAAAAGAAAGCTGTATTAGTGACACGAAAAGGAGGTAAAATTCATTTAGATAGTAGGTTGTATGACCGAGTAATAAACCGTTAAAGCTGCAGTGGTCTGAATGGAAAAAAAAAGTGTCTGGTCCTTAAGGGGTTTTAAGACTGCAGTCCTTAAGTGGTTAATGAGCTCAAATGCAGAAATTTTTTCATCAAAATAGCTACACTGCATTTCTTCTTGTGTAGGATGGAGCCTAAGATTCATCGATCATATTTTTTGTTCATTAAAAATGGTGTTTTGTTGTTTTTAAAGGGAATTTCCTGAGCGAGTCCATGCTTGTGCGCATGAGTGAGCCTTTGACAAGCTCTTTTTCAGGGGTCCCAGCGCTGTAACAGGCCGGCAGAGGACAACAGGGGAAACCCCTATAAAATCCAGAGGCAACCCCCTCCAGAATCAGAACCCTTGTACAATACAAGTACATTTTAATATCCTAAATGGAGAACTTCAATTTTTGTTTTATGTGGTCCAACCCCTCCTTATTTCTAATAACATATAGAATTGCTATGGAAACATGGTCTTTACCACTGAACGAAGTGTGTGGATAAAGGGATATATTACATTTCAGAGATATGAACAGGTCTATACAATTGTATGGGCAGTGTCTTCAGCTATGTGTGAACTTGCTCAAATGCTTTGCAAGTTTTCCCTGATCAGGAATTTACATCAGCTTTATATAATGATAATGTTGTACCTTTGCTTGTCTGGTTTCCTGCAGAAGTAGCTGAAAAATCCATACTGATGTTTATCCTTTATTATAGTTTGGTGTCCTGATTTAAAGGCGTGGAAACTGCAGCAGTTTCAATTTGCACTACTGAAATTAATGGAAGCTATTTAATTGGCTGTTGGCTCCACTCTTTTTTCCAAATATTAAATGCTAGTGACCCTGTGACCAATAGCGTTAGGCCCCATTCACAATCGGGCACCGACTGGCGGCAGTTTGTGCTTTGCTGATCACCGGCGACCAGCAAAGTGCTGTAGCAAATGTAATCCTATGATATTACTCACACTGCAGCGATTGCAATTTCTAACAACCTCGAACATGCTGGATGCAGCATTTTCTGGGCGATTGCGTAGCAATTCTCATTCACTGGACCAATTGCTGCAAAATTGCGAAAAATAGCAATGCAAAATTGCATTTTTGTAATTCTGAGTATGAATGGGGCCAAGCCTTCAATTAACGAGTTCAGCAGTGCTTTCAATGGCTGGCAATCTCTAGCATTTTGAAAGGCGCTACTGCAATGTAAAGTGTTCTCACTGTAGTGATTGCCAGCAAATTGCTGAAGTCGCAAATGCAGTGCATGCAGCATTTTTTGAAACAGTGGCATTTCAATGTTAAAGAGAACCCGAGGTGGGTTTGAAGAATGTTATCTGCATACAGAGGCTGAATCTGCCTATACAGCCCAGCCTCTGTTGCTATCCCAAACCCCCCTAAGGTCCCCCTGCACTCTGCAATCCCTCATAAATCACAGCCACGCTGCTGACAAACAGCTTGTCAGAGATGGCTGTGTTTATCTCTATAGTGTCAGTCTGCTGCTCTCCCTGCCTCCTACAGAACTCCAGTCCCCGCCTGCACCCTTTCCTCCCTGCTGATTGGAGGGAAGGGACGGGGGCAGGGACCGGAGCTATGCAGGAGGCGGGGGAGCAGCTGAGACTGACACTACAGATGTAAACACAGCCTCACAGCACAGCTGTGATTTATGAGGGATTGCAGAGTGCAGGGGGACCTTAGTGGGGTTTGGGATAGCAACAGAGGCTGGGCTGTATAGGCAGATCCAGCCTCTGTATACAGATAACATTCTTTAAACACACCTCGGGTTCTCTTTAAAGAAAAATGTTAATGTTAAATCTATGTTACGAAAAATCACAAAATGCAATTTCTCCAAAATTGCTTTGGCTTTGCAAAACATGCCCTTAGAAAAGCGCTTATATTGTGAACCAGCTCTAAAGCTGAAGTACCCTTCCAGGAAAACTGGAGATAGCAGCAGTTTGCATTTCCCAACTGAACATTAGTGGGTAAAATCTGATTGACTGTTGGTGGCTCTAGCCACTTTTTGTAACCTTGCGCTACAGTGACCCAATGATCAACTGTCTTAGGCCTCTTTCACAGTGGGAAGTTAAAGTCGCACATTATAAAATATTATAACGCAGAGTAACGCACAGCAATGCAAAGTCTGTGCGACATTCACAGTGCACACGTTGCGTTAGTGTTTAACGTGTAGCGTTATTAGAAAGTGCTGCATGATGTGCGTTTAGCAATTAATCTGCTGCGTTACTTGTGTTGCACATGCTCAGTAATGTTTTTTTTTTCTTTTTTAAAATGTTCTGCATGCGCCGTTTTGGTTCCATAGTAAATACATTTTCTAACGTACGACTTTAACGTCGCACTGGGAAAGCGCATTGTGCAACCTTAACGTCGCATCAAACGCAACGTTCTAATGTGAAAGTAGCCTTAAAGGACATCCGAGGTGAAAATAAACTAATGAAAAACAATTGTATCTATCTTCTTTCTCCTAAAAATGTACAATTAAATTTACTTAAGTGTTTACGGTTTTATTGTTTTTGCTAAATGACACATTCACTGAAGTGTACTAGAGCTAAAATCTATGAACTATTGGCCCTTTTTATCTCTTTCTTGCTCACAGAAGCCATTTTTTGCTAAGAAAATGTTTTATAGTTGGAATTTCTTATCAGTGAGGGTCACACTGTAGCCTGACTCAGTCTTGACTCAGACAGGAACTGCCACTTACATACCTGATGTTTAACTCATTCAGGCAGAGAAAGAAAAAAAAGGAGAACAGCATAGTTATTTGTGTGGTAGGCACTGTACATACACGTCTATCTCATCATATCACATGTCACCTTGAGTATCCTTTAACCACTTGAGGACCCTGGGCCTACACCCCACTAGTGACCAGGCTATTTTTTTGCAAATTAGGCCACTGCAGCTTTAAGGCCTCGCTGCAAGGCCGTACAACTCAGCACTCAAGCGATTCCCCCTCCCCCCCCACTTTTCTGCCCACCAACAGAGCTTTCGGTTGGTGGGCTTTGATCCTCCCAGGATGTTTGTTTTTCTTATAATGATTTATTTCCTTTTTTTTAATCAGTAATTTCTACTATTTCTTTTAAACCTCGCCCTCACTCCCCCGCCAGACAATCAGCTGTCATAGGCTTCAGCAGATCGCTTTTCTGCCTCCAGAAGGGACAACCTTCTGTACACTGTAAATAGACGGCTGTTTCGCTGTCCAACAGTCTCCTGGTGGCTATTGCCGCTGGGAGACGGATGATGGAGCGGAGCTCCATCATTCAAGCAGAGATACGCAATCTCCTGCAAATCCCCACTCCAGGACTTTACGCAAATTGGCGTTAGGCGGTCCTGGTGCTGCCACCGCGCTCACGCCCATTGGCGTGAGGCGGTCGTTTAGTAGTTAAAGTGAACCTCCGGACTAAAAATCTACTCAGCAGAACTGAAAAGACTTGGTGTTTAACAGTTTCACAGCGTCAGTACTTTGTTTTTCTTACCAAAGCCTCATTTTTAGCTGCATTTTTATCTAAGTTCCACCCATCAAAGAAAAAAAGCCCAGGCTCTTTTTCCCTGATGCTGTGCAGAGCATGATGGGATTTCCTATGTTGTTATTCACGTTGCCTAGCAACTGGGAGAGGTGCTCAGGAAAAAGTTTCCATTTCTGTTAACTTGTAACAAAAAAAAATGAAATCTGCCATGGACTCACCATTGCCCCTCTCTGAATACTTTGAGGTGTCTACTTTCCAAAATGGGGTCATTTGTTGGGTGTGTTTACTGTCCTGGCATTTTGGGGGGTGCTAAATTGTAAGCACTCCTGTAAAGCCTAAAGGTGCTCATATGACTTCGGGCTCATTAGCCCACCTAGGCTGCAAAAAAGTGTCACACGTGGTATCGCCGTACTCAGGAGAAATAGTATAATGTGTTTTGGGGTGTATTTTTACACATACCCATGCTGGGTGGGAGAAATATCTCTGTAAATGAGAATGTTTTGATTTATTTTTTTTTACACACAATTGTCCATTTACAGCAATATTTTTCCCATCCAGCATGGGTATGTGTAAAAATACACCCCAAAACACATTATACTACTTCTCCTGAGTACGGCGATACCACGTGTGACACTCTTTTGCAGCCTAGGTGCACTAAGGGGCCCAAAGTCAATTGAGTACCTTAAGGCCCCGTTCATATCACGGAACGCAGGTGCGTTCCGTTCAGAACACAACGCACAGGAACGCACGTCATGTGCGTCTCTGTGCGTTGCGTGGCTGATCCCATTCACTGAAAGTGAATGGGACAGCCGCGCGCTTTGCTAGGAAACGCGTGCAGCATGCGTTCCCGGACCGTACAGGTCCGGAACGCATGCAGTGTGAACATCAGACAGTGCACTCTATGCACTGTCTGATGTCGTGCGTGTCGGCCTCCCGCACGCGTTCCCGAAACGCGGACGGGAACGCGTGCAATGTGAACGGGGCCTTAGGATTTTACAGGTCATTTTCAGGCATTTGATTACCAGACTACTCCGCACGGTTTAGGGCCCCTAAAATGCCAGGGCAGTATAGGAACCTCACAAGTGACCCCATTTTAGAAAGACAACACCCCAAGGTATTCCGTTAGGAGCATGGTGAGTTGTTTTTTTTTTGTCACAAGTTAGTGGAAATTGATTTTTATTGTTTTATTTCAAAGTGTCATTTTCCACTGACTTGTGACAAAAAATAAAATCTTCTATGAACTCACCGTACTACTAACGGAATACCTTGGGGTGTCTTCTTTCTAAAATGGGGTCATTTGTGGGGTTCCTATACTGCCCTGGCATTTTAGGGGCCCTAAATCGTGAGGAGTAGTCTAGAAACCAAATGCATCAAAATGACCTGTGAAATCCTAAAGGTACTCATAGGACGTTGGGCCCCTTAGCGCACCTAGGCTGTTTTGGGGTGTATTTTTACACATACCCATGCTGGGTGGGAGAAATATCTCTGTAAATGAGATTTATTTATTTATTTATTTTTTTAACACACACAATTGTCCATTTACAGAGATATTTCTCCCACCCAGCATGGGTATGAGTATGTGTAAAAATACACCCCAAAACACATTATACTACTTCTCCTGAATACGGCGATACCACATGTGGGACACTTTTTTGGCAGCCTAGTTGCGCAAAGGGGCCCAAAGTCCAATGAGTACCTTTAGGCTTTACAGGTGTGCTCACAATTTAGCCCCCCCCCCCCCCTCACATGCCAGGACAGTTAACAAACCCCACAAATGAACCCATTTTGGAAAGAAGACGCCCCAAGGTATTCCATGAGGGGCATGGTGAGTTCATAGAAAATTTTATTTTTTGTCATAAGTTAGCGGAAAATGACACTTTGTGGAAAAAAAAAAAAAAAACAATTTCTGCTAACTTGTGACAAAAAAAAATCTAAATACTTTGGGGTGTCTTCTTTCCAAAATGGCATCATTCGTGGGGTCTGTCCTGGCATTTTAGGGTCTCTGCAATCATTACACGTATGACCAGTTTTCAGAGTTTCTGCTATACTCCTTATATTGGGCATACGGGTAATGCACTCTGGGCTGAAAGGAAAAATGAACGGCAAACAATCAATGTGGACGAAAATATATCTATTATTATTTATATATATATATATATATATATATATATATATATATATATATATATATATATATATAAATATATATAAATATATATATATAAATATATATATATATATATATATATATATATATATATATATATATATATATATATATATATATATATATATATATATTTGGTGGAAGAAAAAAAAAAGAAGGGGGAAAGGCGTCTGCCAGGACATAGGCGCTACCACCCAAAAACGTCCAAACCCACTCAGCTCGTATGCCCTGGCAAACCAGATTTATCCATTCACATCGATCGATGTGGATGAATAAATCATTGCCAAAGTTCTTTTTTGATACAAAGTGCTTGACAAAGCATATGAACTCCAAAACCGCCCCTCAGCTCATATGCCTCGCCAAACGTATCTTTTTTAATACGGAGGAGAAATCTCGTCCTGCAGCGCTGCTGCACCAACTTTGTGTAACCTGACAGATGCACAATGCTTCTGTCAGGATGCACCATCAGTGCTGCAGCTGGTTGGTCGGTCCACCTGGAAGGGTTATGGATGGAAAAAAAAAAGAGAAGAAAAAACAAACAAACAAACAAAAAAAAAAACAAGCAAGCAGCAAAGCAATAACTTCATTAACATTAACATCAACTTTTATAAACTTTATTGAACATTTTTAACCCAAACATTAACATTGGGAACCAAACAAACTTTTTTGCTTACCTGTTTTTTTTTTTCCCCCTTACCTTTCCGAGGACAAACCTCTCCTCCCCCATAGGACAATGTGCAAAGTGCAAATCGCACAGAGATGTGGTGAAGTACATTATGCACTTTGTCCCAAGTGAAAGGAGAGGTTTCTGACAGCACTGTGTATTAGGGTCTCTGGAAACCTGATGTCTGGGTTCACCCTGCATATTGGCGTATCCGATGGGTCGCGCACACCGCAACGCCCAAAACAGACCTTCAGGGAATACCGCAAGAGTAGCATTCGGCCTAGTAATTAACTGTGTCGCCGTAGACTAACCTGACTTCCAGGCCGACCCAAATTGCCGCAGAAGCCATGCAGTAACGTAGGCATGCACTAGCGTTAAGTCAAGCACTTCCGGCGGAGGGGGGGACCGCAAAGTGCGACTTTCGCTAGGCAATTTTCCCTAGTGCATCGCGTCAGTGTGAAATAGCACAGAGACCCTTGTGTGCCTACTGCTCTGTCTGGAGTTCCCTACTCTCTAAAAGTGTATCTGCTCATGATACCTCTGGAAACACTCCCCTAGGCATAGGCCAGGCTGGTAAGGACAGGTGGGACAGTAAACAGTGGCGTCACGCCTTAATCCAGCCCTGCTGCAGACACGACAATGTTTTCTTGGGATGCGTTGATTTGGGGTACTCGGAATGGGAAAGGCGTAGTGCCTTTCATGTAGCCAGCTAACTACATTTTGGGGTTGGGCCACGGCACCTCCAGGATACAGGAGTTCCGTAACGATCTCTTCCTGGAATTTAAAGAAAGATTCAGTTCTCCCAGCCTTACTGTAGAGAACAAAGCTGTTGTAAATAGCCAATTGCATTAGATAGACACCTTTTTTATACCAGCGTCTGGTTTTGCAGGAAACTAAATAAGGCACTAACATCTGGTCATGGAAGTCCACCCCTCCCATGTTAGCATTATAGTTGTGGATGGCGAGCGGTTTTTCAATGACCTCAGTTGCCCGTTGAATTTGCACTGTCGTGTCTGTGTGAATGGTAGACAGAAGGTAAACGTCCCTCTTGTCCTTCCATTTCACTGCGAGCAGGTCATCGGTACACAAGGCAGCCCTCTCCCCCCCCCCGTACAAGCCGGGTACTAACGAGCCGTTGGGGGAAGCCCCGGCAACTAGGCCACGCAGTGCCACAGCAGCGGATTCCTTCCATCTTTAAATGCTGATAGAGGCCCACACTTGTGTAAAAGTTGTCCACATAAAGATGGTACCCCTTCTGGAACAAAAGGTGACACTAAGTCCCACACAATCTTGCCACTGCTCCCCAGGTAGTCAGGGCATCCGACCGGCTCCAATTTTGAGTCTTTTCCCTCATAGACCCTAAAACGAGATGTATAGCCTGTGGCCCTTTCACAGAGCTTATACAGTTTCACCCCATAATGGGCTTGCTTGCTTGGGATGTACTGTTTGATGCCAAGGCGCCCGGTAAAATGTACGAGGGACTCGTCAATGCAGATGTTTTGTTCAGGGGTATAAGAATCTGCAAATTTTGATGACCGGTGGTCTTTGAGGGGCCGAATTTTGTGGAGCCGGTCATAAGCAGGGTGGTCACTTTCATGACAGGTTGTGTTGTCATTAACCTCCTTGCCGGTTATCCCGAGCTCAGCTCGGGGTAACCTGCGTAGGAGGATTTCTCAGGCCCCGCTGGGCGGATTTTCAATTTTTTTTTTATTGCACGCAGCTAGCACTTATGCATATTCCGCTCGCCGCTACCCACCGCGCTGCCCCCCCCCCCCCTCCAGACCCCTTGCACAGCCTGGCCAATCAGTGCCAGGCAGCGCTGAGAGGTGGATCGGGATTCCCTCTGACGTCCCGACGTCATCCCGCCCCGTCGCCATGGCGACCGGGGAAGCCCAGTAGGAAATCCCGTTCCGTACGGGATTCCCTGCTTACTCTGATCGCCGGAGGCGATCGGAGCAGGTGGGGGGATGCCGCTGCTCAGCGGCTATCATGTAGCGAGCCCTGGCCTCGCTACATGATTTTAAAAAATTTAAAAAAAGTGCTCTGCTGCCCCCTTGCCGCGGAAATTGGACTGGCAAGGGGGTTAAAGTGCAGGAAGCGCAGGATGTTCTGAAATAGTGTCCTGGACATAGCAGCAGAGAACATGGGCATGTGATGTATTGGGTGCGTAGACCAATAAGACCGCAATACATTCTTTTTGACTAGACCCATGTTAAGGAGAAGGCCCCAAAAAGTTTTAAGTTCGGAAACTTGGAGTGGTTTCCACCGGAAACGCTGGGCATAGTAGCTATCCGGTTTGTCGGTGATGTATTGTGTGGTATAACTGTTGGTCGCAGCCACAATTAAGTCGTAGAGATCCTCGGTGAAGAACAGATGAAATGGGGCAGTACGAGTGCGGCGGAACCAGGGGATTGCCAATTGGGATTTGCCAGCACCTCTGGAAGACTATGGGTAGTACGGGCCCGTTTTCTTGGTGGCTGCGACTCGGGTCTTAATGCACATGCCACCGAACCAGTTTCAACTTCCATTCTGGTGCTCACCACTTCACCAGGGTCTATGGAAGTACTGGTGCTAGGTCCAGGAGATGCTGCGCTGCTGGTGTATGCCTCACCATGAAACCTCAGACCAGCGCTAGCAACACTCTGCTGCCCTTGAGGCAGATCCTGCGCCACCTGCGGTCCAGTGACATGGGGTGTGGTACGCCTGGCTCTAGCCGGGACCTCAACCTCGTCATCGCTATCGGTCAGCGAGCCACTGCTGTCTACAGGTTCGAACTCTGACCCAGAAGATTCGTCGGATGAGTCGTCCTCATCCAGCTGGGCCATGTACCTGTACACATCATCGGAATACCTCTTTCTCGCCATGGTACTACCCAGGAAAAAGAGCCCCTACCTAGCAAAAGGGAGTACTCGTGGCGTAGAAAACTGTGGTCACAGAGTTTTGATTAAAAATAAAAACTGATCTTTACAGTGCTACAGCTATTGTACAGTGTTTTTTTTGCAGTGATCAGAGGAAAAAAAATTCGGTCACTGCGGTGGGGTGGGCTGAAGGCAAGTGCAGGCAAACGATCAGGCAAACACTGCGTTTTTAGTGGATCCTAGTGACCCTAATATAGATCTGACTGTGATCAGTAATGATATATAGTACCAATGCAGATTAGCGACAGTGATGTCGCTAATCAGCGACTAATTAGTGACTGTGGTGCGGTGGGCTGAGCGCTAACTGACACCAGGGGGGGTGATCAGGGGGCAATCAGACAGCAATGGGGGCAATCAGAAACAATCACAGACAATCAGAGGGCAATCAAGGCAATTACAACACAATTTGAGCCAATAAGAGTGATTAGAGGAAATCATATGGCAATCACAGCCAATCAGCACAATCAAAGCCAATCACGGGAAAATCGAAAACCAATCACGGGACAATCAAACACCAATCACGGGACAATCAAAAACCAATCACGGGACAATCGAAGCCAATCACAGGGCAATTGAGACAATCGGAGCCAATCAAAGCACAATCAAGCATTATCAATATTAGAGGTACACAATGGCGGGGGGGGGGGGGGGGTGATCTAAGGGCAGGGGGAGGATGATCAGGAGCCCGCAGTGACAGGTGGTGACGGGGTGATTGATAGGTGATCAGTAGGTAATTACAGGTTAGAATATATGCAAGCAATGCACTGGCGAGGTGATCGGGGGGGGGGGGGGGCTGTGGGCGATCTGAGGGTGTGGGCGAGCGATTGGGTGCCTGCAAGGGGCAGACTAGGGTCTAATCTGATGGGTAGCAGTGACAAGTGGTGACAGGGGGTGATTGATGGGTGATCAGTGGGTGTTTAGAGGGGAGAACAGATGTAAACAATGCACTTGGGAGGTGATGGGGGGGGGTCGGGGAGGGGGGTCTGAGGGCTATCTGAGGGTGTTGGGGGTGATCAGGAGCCCTAAGGGGCAGTTTAGGACCTGATCTAAAGGATAGAGTTGACAGATAGTGACAGGGAGTGATTGATGGGTGATTGGGTGCAAACAGTACACTGAAGGGGTGATCAGGTGGGGTCTGAGGAGTGCTGTGTGCCTAAAAGTGTGTGTGTGTGTGTGTGTGTGTGTGTGTGTGTGTGTGTGTGTGTTAACTTACAGTGCTGCCATCCTCTCTGGTGGTCGATCGATCACTGTGACCACCAGGGGAGGAGGAAGCCCGTATAATACACTTTGTTTACCTAACAAAGTGTATTATACACTTTCTATTGGGCAATTAAAAAAGTTACAACTCTCTGCGGCTGCTAATTGGCCGGTGGGTTGGGTGGGCGGAGCCTAATGCCGGCGGATGTGCGTGCATCTATGCACGCGATCCCCGGCTAATTAGTCCCCCAGGTGCTGCCGCCGATTGGAGTTACGCGGTCCTGGGGGAGCCACCTTGCCGCCACCCATAGGTAGTGGGCGGTCGGCAAGTGGTTAATCTGGGGTTTGGCAGAAATCACCACCACTTTTGGCATTATATATAGCCAGAGTTTGGCTCCAAACTTCGGCTACTACAGTAAGCGGCGTGGTTTAACAGCTGTGATTATTGTGAGTGGTAACTTGCACTGAAGTTACAGTTAACGGAGGTTAGCCAGCATAGCGTCAACAGATTATTGGCTGTAGTTGGGAGAGGGAAGGTTTGTGTTAGGTGTAGGTGTGTGTGTGGGTTGTGTTAAGACATTGGTCGGGTGGTCAGTGGTAGGTGTACCTAGAGGAGGGTAAGTGAGAGTTAGGTTCAGCTAAGCAATAGCAGAACATCGGTAACATTAACAATATTCTACTATCGGATACAAATCGACACCCAAATGTCCTTGCGCCTCTATTAAATGTATGCAGAACTATACCTTCTTGTAAGACATTATACCCTATATATTTTGACAGTTTTGAAAATTATGTCCCCATTGTTTATATGCTGAATATTTCAAATATTAACTATGTTGATGCCCTCGTGTTAACAATATGAAATGTGTTTTCACTGCAATCTGTTTGTGTATTTTTTGTATACTTATTTTTAGGTACACTACAGCCTGCAATAATTACACCGTAAAGTATATACAGACATACTATCCAAGTAACGTACTATGTATTTATTAAATATTTACCACTCCTATTAAATTTAGAGGTTTCCTTGTATAGCAAATCCTGTTAAAGCGGAATATACATTTTGAGAGGATACCCAGACCTGGAAAGAGAAGTCTTGTGAAAATGATAGCTTACAGGGACCTGAATCACTGCTTCCAGTAAGCAGAAAATGTCAGCAGGGATTTTGTTGTTTATTCTTTGTCAGATCAGGAAACAGTCCAAATAAAGGCCAATTAATAGAGGTGCACTGTTCTATATTTGTACAGTCCTATAGTTTCATACAACTCTAAAGACATGTACTTATAGAACATCTATTTTGGGAAAAGCACGGTGTAAAGAAGTATGTGCTACTCTGTAGAAGAAAAAATAAATGACAGGTGAGGGGTGGGGCAGCCGTACATAAGCTAGATGACTGACCAAGACATCTCTTAAAGCGGAATATAACCCTGCATTTCAACTTTGCTCTAAAACATTATTTACAGTATATTATATGCAACCAGCATTTTTTTTTTACTAGACCAGCATTGGAAGGGTTACACAGAGCTTTCAAGTTCCTGGACAGAACTGCAGACGCATCCAAAGCTGACATAGATACATTTTGTTTACATAAATGTATCTAAGGCCCAGTGCACACCAAAACCGCTAGCAGATCCGCAATACGCTAGCGGTTTTGGGAGCTGATTTCAGAGCGATTCTAGGTATGTTTAGAGAGGTTTTCTAAACATACCTAGCGGTTTTGGGTGCGTTTTTGTGTAGCAGATTACACATATTGTTACAGTAAAAGCTGTTACTGAACAGCTTCTGTAACAAAAATGCCTGGCAAACCGCTCTGAAGTAGCGTTTTTCAGAGCGGTTTGCGTTTTTCCTATACTTTACATTGAGGACGAAACGCTTCCGAAATCCGCAAATGCGCAGCAGGAGGCGCGTTTGCAGCTTGGCAAAAACCTCATACCGCCGGTGTGCACCATCCCATTGCAATACATTAGCCAAGCGTTTTTCCAGGCGGATGCGGCCGGCGGATCGCTCCAAAAACCGCTCGGTGTGCACTAGGCCTAAGTGTGGCATGTGACTCATCTCTCTGACTGAGGAGCTGGAGGACAGCCAAAGAGTGTGTAACATTTATCAATAGATACATTTAACTAAATAGAATGTAACAATCTGAACTTCTGCATATCTCTCCACCGGACTTTAAACCTCTGTGTGTAACCCTTCCAATGCTGGTCTAGTAAAAAAAAAATGCTGGTTGCATATAATATGCTGTAAATAATGTTTTAGAGCAAAGTTGAAATGCAGGGTTATATTCCGCTTTAATCTTTCTTGAGAATTATGCAATCATCCGTACCTGGCTCTACAGCAATCTCGGGATTGTTGATTCACCCAATGCCATCTCTGTGTGTTGCCCTCTACCGTGCGCTGCAGCTCTCAATACTTCCTCCTTCACAGCCGGAAGGAGAAAGTAGCAAGATCACACCCATAGAGGGTAGTGAACAGAGGCAGCGTCAAAGGTGAATTAAACACCATCCCCACCCCACCATCCCTGCATTCCAATGCACTTTACATTACATAGTTACATACATAGTTGTTTTGGTTGAAAAAAGACATACGTCCATCGAGCTCAACTAGAGAAAGTACAACACCAGCCTGCTCCCTCACATATCCCTGTTGATCCAGAGGAAGGCGAAAAAACCCTTACAAGGCATGGTCCAATTAGCCCCAAAAGGGAAAAAAATTCCTTCCCGACTCTATATGGCAATCAGATAAAATCCCTGGATCAACATCATTAGGCATTACCTAGTAATTGTAGCCATGGTTGTCTTTCAACGCAAGGAAAGCATCTAAGCCCCCTTTAAATGCAGGTATAGTTTGCCATAACTACTTCCTGTGGCAATGCATTCCACATCTTAATCACTCTTACTGTAAAGAACCCTTTCCTAAATAAATGGCTAAAACGTTTTTCCTCCATGCGCAGATCATGTCCTCTAGTCCTTTGAGAAGGCCTAGGGACAAAAAGCTCATCCGCCAAGCTATTTATTGCCCTCTGATGTATTTATATATGTTAATTAGATCCCCTCTAAGGCATCTTTTCTCTAGACTAAATAAACCCAATTTATCTAACCTTTCTTGGTAAGTGAGACCTTCCATCCCACGTATCAATTTTGTTGCTCGTCTCTGCACCGGCTCTAAAACTGCAATATCTTTTTTGTAATGTGGTGCCCAGAACTGAATTCCATATTCCAGATGCGGCCTTACTAGAGAGTTAAACAGGGGCAATATTATGCTAGCATCTCGAGTTTTTATTTCTCTTTTAATGCATCCCAAAATTTTGTTAGCTTTAGCTGCAGCGGCTTGGCATTGAGTACGATTATTTAACTTGTTGTCGATGAGTACTCCTAAGTCCTTCCCCAAGTTTGAAGTCCCCAACTGTATCCCATTTATTTTGTATGGTGCTAGACCATTGGTACGACCAAAATGCATGACTTTACATTTTTTAACATTGAATTTCATCTGCCATGTATGTGCCCATATAGCCATTCTTGATCGCTTTTAATTACTCTGAACATCATCCCTACTATTAATGCTTTCATTTCAACAGCTTCAAGTGATGATAGATTTTCAGGCAAAGCATCATCTTATACAACACAAAGTTAAGATTTTGACATGCTGAAAACCAAGTTATAAGATGGTATGTTCAGATATTAGATTGGCCATGGATTTCAAATGAAAGTTACACTTTCCTTGAAAACATGTAATTTATTCTTTGTGTATTGCAAAAATAACATTATATATTATTTTAGATTGTGTGTTTGTTTTATGTGAATATTAATGACAGCGATTCCATAGGGTTTTTAATGCAACTGGCAGTTAAGAGTGTCAAAGTTTGTTACCATTGGTTTCTCTTTAGTGCAGTCATTTACTACAGATTTTTTTTCTGCCTTGAAGAAATGACCAGAATCCTCTGTAGCTGCATTTCACAGTGTCAGTTTCAATTTGATTACAATTTGCAACCAAGTTTGCATCAGTGCACAAAAAATATTGCATTCATTATTTAATTGATCATCTTTACTACCATAAATGCTAGGGATAGTCAAGGAGAAGCAAATAATGCTAAGTTATTGCAGGATTGCATTATTTTCATAATATTGGAGAGAATTTCACTTTTGAAGTTTAAATACACTGACTATGGTAAGAGACTGTATTTATATATTGCGGACAAATTAAGATTATTTAACATTTACTTAAAGCAGTAGGATCAGCCATACTATGCTAGGGAAAAAAAAAACATATATAAGTAGATAAATACTTGATCTACTTACATAACACATGTATTATACTGTCCACGTTTTGATTTTAGTGAATGTTATATAGTAAATTACGAGAATTCTGTTCCTGGTGGGGGCCATGTCTTTTGCCCACAGTTAAGGCTAACTCGTGATGTCATTTCTGCCCTTTACTTTTTTTCTTGTCTCCTCCAATCGCTGAGTCGCCTCAGCCTTGCTTGTAAACACAAGTGAGTAGGGGGATTAGGTTCCAGATAAGAAGCTGGCAGGGAAATAAAGGGAAGAGGAGGAATAGATTATAGATAAAAAGAACCCCCAGCATGCAATTCTTTGGCACGACTACTAAAGGGCCAGTGTTCCTGAAAGGGGAACTTCAGCCTAAACAAACATACTGTCATCAAGTTACATTAGTTATGTTAATTAGAATAGATAGGTAATATAATCTCTTACCCACCCTGTTTTAAAAGAACAGGCAAATGTTTGTGATTCATGGGGGCTGCCATCTTTGTCATGGGGGCAGCCATCTTTTTGGTTGAAAGGAGGTGACAAGGAGCAGGAGACACAGTTCCAACTGTCCTGTGTCCTGATAACCCCTCCCAGGTGCACACTCTAGGCTTAAAATGTCAAATTCAAAATTTAAAAAAAAAAATTGCACCAAAACAGCAGAACGAGAACAACAACATCAGAAATCCCATCATGCTTTGCACAGCATCAGGGGAAAAATGCCCGGGCAGTTTTCTTCTGTGCAGCTAAAAATGAGGCTTGGGTAAGAAAAACAAAGTTCTGATGCTGTGAAACTGTTAAAGAAACACCAGGCCTTTTCAGTGCTGCTGAGTAGATTTTTAGTCTGGAGGTTCACTAAGTATGTGATAATTAAGTTTTTAATGCAGGATTAGCATCTTTATCACTTAATACACTCAGACCAGTTGCTGTTGAAATTTGATTTTTATGGTGACGATACCGCTTTAAAGAGTAACTGTCGGGCATAAAATCAAATATCATGCGCTGCCTTACAGTCCACTACTCAAAGTCCATACAATGAAACCATATGCAGGTATTCTTCCCGGTCCACTTTAATGCACCCCAGAAAAAATAGAAATTGAACAGATCATCGCAAAGGGTGTATGACTGAGGGAAAACTTCCACCATATAACTCCCATGTGGTATGTTAATGTTCCACCTCCTGTGTACAATCCACCACCACTAGGAACCTCGCTCACCTTGCAATGTGGCTGCCCAGACCCACAGACAGCTCACTAAGCGTAATGGCCACAATGATAGCTTTCCAATGCCACAATTTTAGAGGAGATCCTTATCAACATGCAATAGAAATTGAAATAAAAACATAGCGTAGCCCGATTTCCAAATGTTGGGGGGGGACACTTATTGCCACTAGGAATCACTGTGTCTTCAACTTATGGGGGCCACCTCAATGCTTGAATGTGCGCCCAGCACCTTCAGGGACCATGCTCACCTTAAACATCAGCTGCCCAGATCACAGACAGCATAAGACACGTGTGCACAGTCCCACAGCAATAACTAGTCCCCCGATCGGCATCCTTTACCACCTCACCACACATGGAAGCAGTCCCACTGCAACTGAATAAGCTTCTATGGAGTAAAAACCTTTTATTAAGATCAAGATAAAAGTAGCGCTACTCACAAGTATCCAAGTTTACAAGCATATAAAACAAGATCCGAGGACGTCTCCTCGGATCTTGTTTTATACGCTTGTAAACTTGGATACTTGTGAGGAGGTGGAACATTAACATACCACATGGGAGTTATATGGTGGAAGTTTTCCCTGAGTCATACACCCTGTGCGATGATCTGTTCAATTTCTATTTTTTGCATTAAAGTGGAAGACCTGGAAGAATACCTGCATATGGTTGAATTCTATGGACTTTGAGTAGTGGACTGTAAGGCAGCACATGGTTTGAATATAATATACTGTGTTTTGATGTTTATGTGACATTTATCTATGCAGCAATCCTACAGTAATAGAAATAGCGCTGAGTGAAAGGTTTTGGAGCGCTCCAAAAAAACGCAATTTTTTTATAAAATGAAATAATTCTTTATTTTTATCTAGTAAACAAGTAACAAGGATGCTAACCAGGCAATCCTAAAGTTAAAATCACTATTAGGCTGCTTTCTCACCGAGAGGTTGCGTTTAGGGGACGTTATAGGGCACATAACCTGCCCCTAACGCAATGCCTGGTGGTGTTGGAGCAGGACGCTACCAAGAGCCGCGTTACAAGCAGCTCTTGGCGCGCCTACTCTGTCGGAGGCGCTGCGGAGACCACGTGAGCGGAGCTCTCCGCATCACGTGGTCCCGCCAGCCAATCAGCGGCCGCTCCAAGAAGTAAACGCTGCAAGTGCAGTGAATGTCAAGTAGCCATGTGCCCAGGCGGCCTCTCCCTGCCTCCTCTCCGCCCCTGAAATAAAAAAAACAACATACTGAGCATGTGCAAACAGTCTAACGCGGCTTAAGCCGCTAGAACGCACAGTATGCTGCATTTCAAACGAACGTGCAGCGTTACTGTGTAATGCAACATGGGCACTGTGAACAGCCCATTGATTTTTCATTGCTGTGCGGTGGGGTGCGTTACAGGCTGCACTAACGTGCGCCTGTAACGTCTCAGTGTGAAAGCAGCCTTACTTTTCTTGTTGAGAAATTATCATTCCCCAGTTTACCTGACTTATTTGGTACACACAAAATTTGGTACACAAAAAGGAAGTTGCAGGGCATGCCGGGTTGCCCTTTTTTGCGTCTATTTCCCCTCAGTCTTAAAGGATAACTGTAGGGAGGCTGCCATGTTTTTTTTTCCTTTTGTGTAATACTAGTTGCCAGGCTGTCCTGCTGATCCTCTGTCTCTAATACTTTTAGCCATAGACCCTGAACAAGCATGCAGCAGATCAGGTGTTTCCGACTTTAATGTCGAAAAAGTGACAAGATTAGCTGCATGCTGGTTTCTGGTGTTATTCAGACACTACTGCATCCACATAGATCAGCAGGGCTGCCAGGCAACTGGTATTGCACAAAAGGAAAAAAAAACAAAACATGGCAGCCCCCCTACAGATGTCCTTTAATGCAGCCTGGTTGGCTGAAGCCTTTTTCCCTTCTGTTTTCCCCTCACACACCTCTGTTCCTCACTGATTGGCCAATATTTCTCATGCGAAAACAATGCACTTTCTATAGTTATAGGCAGGCAATTCAGGCAGAGGAGAGTAAGGGAGGAAATTACATCAGCATTGGCTTCAAAATAGCCACGAAGAATGATTTTTTTATTTATTTATTTATTTTTTAACTGTAGTAAAATCACTAAAATCAAAACGTGGACAGTGCAATACATATGTTATGCAAGTAGAGAAAGGATTTATCTACTTATATATGTTTGTTTTTTTTAGATTGTATGGCTGACCGCTCCTCTTTAAAAGGAATAAATGCAGGTGAAGACTCATAACTTGATTACGGAATATTGATTCATCTCTGCTTGCAACAGTTAGTGTAAAAGTGCTCTATAAATTGTTGCAGAGTATAAACACAGCTCCAGGATGAGAAAAAAAAAATCCTGACTCAGATCCCAAAATATGCACTGTCTCTCCTCTTACTGCAATTCAATAACTTGATGCACAGTTGATGTAACAGACATCACATGAAATGCCGGGAGAACCACAATTTAGCACATTCAGTACCGAATATAGCATAGCTGTCATGCTGAATCTATCCTGTCATTGCTGAGAAGTGGCAGAAAGCAGGTTCATTTTAAATATTTACACTGTCTGTTCCAGGTTCAGGTAGTGTGGGCTGATCCTTTTTTTAAAGGATATTACTAAGCAGGATGCAAATTCCTTTACTATACATACAGTACTTTTTCAAAGACAGCTGTGTAAAAATGTATTGGTAGAAGTTACAATATTCTGAATATTTCTTGATACTAGTCCATGCTCACATGCAACTTAGTCACTCTGTACATTGAAATTTAAGATGTGAATTTTAGCTTCACAAATCATTTTCCTGACCGTGTTAAGGGAGTGTCCTACATGTAGCAATAATTAGTGGTGGGCTCAATTCGTGATTTAATTGAGGCTTAATTGCCTCAGGTGTGCAGCTGGGATAGAGGGGGGTTACTTACCCATAAGTTTGTTGTCGATCGATTGGAAATCAGATCGGACATGTTGGAAATAATCAATCTGAAAATTGCATCTGTGTACCTAGCATTGGGGTTCAGAATATTTTTTACTTGGGGTGTGGCTTGATTTGAGAGGCAGAGTTAGGGGCGCCAGAGCACCTGCGCCTACAGGCTCCAGAGTTGTAAATCCGGCCCTGGCTAAATTAATTCTATTTGATTATGGTTAGGTGCAAAAGAATCAAAAAGAAATGAAAAGAAAAAAAACACAAAATAAAAACAAAAACAAAAAAAACAACAACTCAGCAACACATTCTAGATCAGCCTTTCTCAACCTGTTAACCCTGGAGGAACCCTGCAAATAACTTTTGGATCTCAAGGAACCCCTGCAAAAATGTTTTGGTCTCAAGGAACCCCTGCATTTATTTTGCATAAGGCATGGTCTTTAAAAGTAGATGAGGCTGTTAATTTCACTACCTCCTATTACACTGCCACTCATTATACTGTGCTCATTATTATTCTGACCCCCAATTTAGTGTTTCTTTTTACAGTACCCCCTATTATAATGTGCTCTTTTATACTTCCCTCACGATGGAGTAAAATGCCAAGGAACCCCTGCAGAGTACTAAAGGAACCCTGGGGTTCCAGGGAACCCTGGTTGAGAAAGCCAGTTCTAGATACATTCATGTACCCTCACATCCAGTTCTTGTTCCTTTACTTTTAGCCTGTGAGCTTCTTCCCATCAACTACGATTGTCCGATTTAGCGACCTTCTGACACTTGACCTCTGACATTTGATTAATAGGTTTCTCCACAAAGATTTTAGCCTGATCTGCCTGGTTCATTATTTTGCATCTACTTCATCCTCTCATACACACACACACACACACACACACACACACACACACACACACACACACACACACACACACACACACCTATATACATATTTTATAACAAAATCGCAAGAAACTGGGATGAATTGTATATGCAAATGTATTGGTTAGCCACCTTAAAACACATTACAAATACTACCCATTTCCCACTATTGCACCAAACCCAACCCTCTAAACCCCCTATGTGGAACACCACCTGTACAGTCCAACCTTCCTATAACCCGTTATCTTCGTTATTGGGCCCAACAACACTGTTGTATCAATGCTTTGTAATTTCCATTAACCAGATATCTGGATAGTGTTCTTTCCAACATGGATAATTGCTTTGCAAAACACGTGCTGTATTATTCGATTTGGCTCAATTACTCACGCTTCCTGGAACCTGGTCTGGCTTATGTGGCGTCCAAGGGCCTATCTTATGGCCATATGTGTAAACATGTTACCGACCCGACCACCGCCGGTGATGTCATCTCTCAGCTGTCCGCTGATGCGCGGCTTTAGTATGCGCCCGGGTACTTATCGCCTGTAGCAGTCCTTTGCCTTACGCCTCCTTATACTGTTTGGTCCGGTGTGGGCGTCCCCGCTCCTCCTGAGGCTTTCAGGCAGTCCTGTTTCCCCCTGCGCGTGTTTGAATTCGGCCGCCACTGTGGTATCAATGGCCGCTGATGCCGCTGGTATCACTCCGCCTCTTCACTGGTACGGTGGCTGGGTAGGGCTAAAATGGGTCTACGCGTTTCATCAGCCTTCTGACTTTCTCAAGACCAATCTAAAATTCTCAATACTCCCCCTTGTGGTTCCTTTTATAACAACTGTCCCAATTTCCATCACTTTTGTGAAATATATTAGTATGGTATCCACTTACTCCATCTTGTGGTTTTAATAGGTATTATTCACCCAAAATTCAATTAATTCCAAACCTGTGAATACTAATGGAACTCATTTGTTTATACATTTTTGAACCTAATAGGGATTACTCATATTGCCTTTTATACTACACTTCACACTTTTTTTGCAGAGAGAGGAGGGACCCCACTGAAAAGAAAGCCCGGCACCCATCCCCCCACCCAAAAGGACATCCTATATCTAAATTATATTCACACTTTTTTCCTTTTTGTAGACCTGGGAACATGCATTTATAGGAACACCCCTAAATTACAATCTACATTAACCACTTCTCTACCACAGGTTTTTTCCCCTTCAAAAGCTCTTCCCATTCATTCGGTAATAACTTTATCACTAATTATAACACTGAAATGATATATACATTATTTTTTACGGGAAAAACTAGGCTTTCTTTGGGCAGTACTTTATGCTAAGAATTATATTATTTTATACTGATTTGACAGGGAAGAAGAAGAAAAAAATGAAAAAAATCACCATTTCTCAGCTTTCAGCCATTGTAGTTTAAAAATAAATTGTGCTATTGTAGATAAAGCAGTCACATTTTATTTGCCAATTTGTCCCGGTTTTTACAATGTTTAAATTGTGTCCCTAGTACAAAGTATGGCAATAAAATTTTATTTTGGGTGAGGGGTAGAGTTTCAAAAATAATGAAAATGTGCTTAAAGGGACACTTAAGTCAAACAAAAAAAATGAGTTTTACTCACCTAGAGCTTCCAATAGCCCCCTGCAGCTGTCCGGTGCCCTCGCCGTCTCCCTCCGATCCTCCTGGCCCCGCCGGCAGCCACTTCCTGTTTCGGTGACAGGAGCTGACAGGCTGGGGACACGAGTGATTCTTCGCGTTCCCAGACACATTAGCACCCTCTATGCTGCTATATGGTATATGATATATGCTATAGCAGCATAGATGGCGCTATTGTGGCCAGGAACGCGAAGAATCACTCGCGTCCCCAGCCTGTCAGCTCCTGTCACCGAAACAGGAAGTGGCTGCCGGCGGGGCCAGGAGGATCGGAGGGAGACGGCGAGGGCACCGGACAGCTGCAGGGGGCTATTGGAAGCCCCAGGTGAGTAAAACTCATTTTTTTTTTTCACTTAAGTGTCCCTTTAATGTTCCTATGGTAAGTGAATAATGGTGTATTTGGAAGTAGTTTTACTTTTTGGCCACAAGATGGTGCTATACATATTCAGTTTTCTAAAAATAGAAAACAGAACCAAATATTTATATGTGTTTATAGGTGTTTGTAAATAAGGACGTAGAAAAGCGTGGCAGAAGTTGCTAAGTGGTTAAGTCCCCTCGGGGATAATGTTTTGCATTTATACATCCACATACATTCTTTTTGCAGGAGTATCTTATCAAAATCCCCCCTCCTGGGGCTTATCTTTAATTGATAGATCCCCCTAAATTTCAATCCCTTTGGGTCACTATTGTGGTATTCTTTGAAATGCTGAACTACTGTGCTCTCTTCTTTCTTTTTTTTTATATTATTGATATGTTCCCCTATGCGGGTTCCCAGGTCTCTTCCTGTTTTCCCTATGTAGATCTTATTGCAAGGACAAACCAATTGGTACACCACTCTCGTAGTGGCACAAGTAATATAATCACGTATTTTGTACTGTGTTGTATTTTCACTGTCAGTGAAGGTATCCCCTTCCACTACATGTCCACACAACCTGCAATTCTGGCATTTATACATGCCCTTTTTCCTTATTACACTTTTCCCCTTTCTCTGAAATTCACTTTTGACCAGTAAATCATTCAAACTGCTGCTCCGCCTAGCCGTCACATGGGGTGCCTGTCCCACTATTTCCGCTATATCACTGTCTAGGGTAAGTATTCCCCAATTTTTATTCAACATTTCCACCAGTGTGTCCCAATGACTTCCATATCTGGTTATGAACCTCACTAAATCTTTTTCCTCATATCGTGCTTTTTCCTCTCCTCTTTCTTTTTTCACTAGTAGGATCTGTCTATCTGTCTGTAACCCCCTTATATAGGCCCTCTTTATAGTTCTGTTGGAATAGCCCCTTTCTCGCAGGTGCTGTCTCAAATTTCTAGCTTCCTGTTTGTAGGATTCAATTGTTGAACAATTTCTCCTTATTCTCAAAAATTCCCCTGTGGGTACAGACTTGACCTGGCACCCCAGGTGATGACTTGAGGCGTGCAGCAGGGTGTTACCCGCACTTTCTTTCCTATACGTGTTTGATACTAGTTTACCATCCATTTTTGTTAACTTTAAGTCCAAAAAAGTTATGGACTTTTCATCACAATTAAACGTTAAGTAGCCCATTTCGTGTAAACAAAATTGGTAAATGTGGTGGTAAAAATATAAAGTGCATGGTAACCAATGCTCGGAGCCTTGCAAATAAAATAGACGAACTAGAGTTCATTCTGAATGACAAAGGCTATGACATTGTGGGAATAACCGAGACATGGATGGATGAAAGCCATGACTGGATAGCTAATTTAAAAGGATACAATGTGTTTAGGAGGGATAGAACAGGGAAAAAAGGTGGAGGGGTTTGTCTCTTTGTTAAGAATTCTTTTACAGCTGTCCTCAACGATGAGATGGAGGAAGATTGCGAAGATGTGGAGTCCGTTTGGGTAAATTTTCATGGTGGAAATAAAAGTTGCCAATTGCTTATTGGGGTATGCTACAGACCACCTCTTATTAATGAAGCTGCAGAACTGCGATTACTACAGCAGATTGAAAAAGCTGCAAGTAAAAATGAGGTCATAATTATGGGCGACTTCAACTTTCCAGACATTGACTGGGGTATTGAGGCTACCCATTCTGGTAAAAACAGCAGATTTCTGGCAGCAGTACAGGACAATTACTTGACTCAAATGGTAACGGAACCAACTAGGGGGAATGAGTTACTGGATCTGATCATTTCTAATAGACTAGATAATGTATCAAATGTGCAGGTTCAAGAACATTTGGGAAATAGTGATCACAACATGATAACGTTTGATCTGGTGACTGATAGGCCACGGGGCAGCGGGACCACTAAAACTATGAATTTTAGAAAAGCAAAGTTCAATCAAATTAGGCAGGCACTAAGTTTGGTGAACTGGGATAATGTACTACAAGGGGAGGACACTGAAGGGAAATGGCAAGCTTTTAAACTTATTCTCAATCAATATTGTAGTATGTATATCCCATATGGAAAGAAAATGTCTAGGAATAAAAAAAGGCCTCTATGGATGAATAGAAAGGTTAGGGATAAAATGAAGAGGAAAAGGAATGCCTATAAGGTCCTAAAACAGGAGGGGACCGAGGCTGCACTAAGCAATTATAAGGAGTGCAATAAAAATTGTAAAAAAGAAATTAGGCTGGCAAAGATCGAAGCTGAAAACCAAATCGCTAGGGATATCAAATCTAACCCAAAAGTACATCAACTAACCCAAAAGTACAAGTACATCAACTCTAAAAAAAGAAAGGTCGACTGTATAGGAATCCTAAAGGATGAGAGTGGGAACTCAATGGTGGATGACCAAGGTAAGGCAGAGTTATTAAATGCTTTCTTTGCTTCTGTCTTCACAAAGGAAACAGCATTGTTGCAAATTACAGAGGCAGAAGAGTCTCAATCTTCTAACTGTAATATTAAATACTTAACGCAGGAAGAAGTAAAGGCAAGACTAAATAAATTGAAAATAGACAAGGCACCTGGCCCGGATGGCATGCATCCTCGGGTCCTAAGAGAATTAAGTTCAGTTATAGCTAAGCCCCTTTATCTTATCTTTTGTGACTCTCTTGCAACTGGCAGAGTCCCAGTGGATTGGCGTACAGCCCATGTTTTCCAATTATTTAAGAAGGGCAAAAAATCTGATCCAGTAAATTATAGACCTGTAAGCTTAACATCAGTTGTATGCAAACTATTTGAGGGGTTACTAAGAGATACTATACATGACTTCATAGTAGAAAATAATCTTATTTCTCAGCATCAACATGGGTTTACTAAAGACAGGTCCTGTTTGACTAACATGCTCAGCTTTTATGAGGTAGTGAATGCTAATATGGATATTGGGAATGCTGTAGATGTGATATACTTGGACTTTGCAAAGGCCTTCGACACTGTTCCCCACAGAAGTCTGGTGCAAAAGTTGAGGATGCAAGGACTGGGGAAGAGTTTGTGTGCATGGATAGGGAACTGGCTAATGGACAGAAAACAAAGTCTAGCACCATACAAAATAAATGGGATACAGTTGGGGACATCAAACTTGGAGAAGGACTTAGGAGTACTCATCGACAACAAGTTAAATAATCATACTCAATGCCAAGCCGCTGCAGCTAAAGCGAACAAAATTTTGGGATGCATTAAAAGGGAAATAAAAACTCGAGATGCTAGCATAATATTGCCCTTGTTTAACTCTCTAGTAAGGCCGCATCTGGAATATGGAATTCAGTTCTGGGCACCACATTACAAAAAAGATATTGCAGTTTTAGAGCAGGTGCAGAGACGAGCTACAAAATTGATACGTGGGATGGAAGGTCTCGCTTACCAAGAAAGGTTAGATAAACTGGGTTTATTTAGTCTAGAGAAAAGACGCCTTAGAGGAGATCTAATTAACATGTATAAATACATCAGAGGGCAATATAATAGCTTGGCGGATGAGCTTTTTGTCCCTAGGCCTTCTCAAAGGACTAGAGGACATGATCTGCGCATGGAGGAAAAACGTTTTAGCCATTTATTTAGGAAAGGGTTCTTTACAGTTAGAGTGATTAAGATGTGGAATGCATTGCCACAGGAAGTCGTTATGGCAAACTCTATACCTGCATTTAAAGGGGGCTTAGATGCTTTCCTTGCGTTGAAAGACATCCATGGCTACAATTACTAGGTTATGCCTAATGATGTTGATCCAGGATTTTATCTGATTGCCATATGGAGTCAGGAAGGAATTTTTCCCTTTTGGGGCTAATTGGACCATGCCTTGTGGGGGTTTTTTCGCCTTCCTCTGGATCAACAGGGGTATGTGGGGGACGGGCTGGAGTTGTACTTTGTACTGGTTGAACTCGATGGACGGATGTCTTTTTTCAACCAAAATAACTATGTAACTATATTCCTGTGATTGTGATTGAGTTTATCCACAAATTCACTCAAACTACTCCTATCACCTCTCCATACCAGTAATACGTCATCTATGAAGCGCAGCCAGAGCGCGACATGCTCCCGATACCCACAAACGCCATACACCTCCTCCTGCTCCCACATCCCTAGGTGCAGGCATGTGTAGGCCCGGGAGCACGCCGCGCCCATGGCCACACCCCTAACCTGTTGATAATATTTACCATCAAATTCAAAAATGTTTTTATTCAATATCAACTTCATTAGATCGATCACAAAGTTATTATGTGCTTCCTCTCTTTGTCCATAATAGCCTTCCAAAAAATAGGACAATGCTTTTAGACCTTCCTTATGTGGTATAGATGTAAACAACGACTCAACATCTAATGACACTAGCAAACTGTCTTCTGGTATGATTAGCCCTTCAATTTTGTTCAATATCTCCATTCAGTGGCGTAGGGCCCGTGGTCGCAACTGTCGCCACGGCAACCAGGCCCGGCTCCTGAAGAGGCGGGGGAGGGGCCCATGTCCGTTTGGAGATCCGTGCGCGGCGCGCTATTGGGAGGGGGGAGCTGCAGCCGCGGGGAGGGCAGCCCGACCTCTCCCTCCCTTCCTCTCGCCGGGCCACCCCTCCCCTCAGATGCAGAGTGAGCGGCGCACGGAAGCGCTGTAGGCAGAACTCCCCTCCGTCCCTGCGTTCTAATCGCCGCAGATCTCCTCCCGCTGTATAGATGCTGATACACACTGCTTCCGGCTAAACAGGAAGCAGTGTGTATCAGCATCTATACAGCGGGAGGAGATCAGCGGCGATTGGAACGCAGGGACGGAGGTGAGTTCTGCCTGCAGCGCTTCCGTGCGCCTCTCACTCTGCATCTGAAGGGGGGGGGGCATCTGAAGGGGGGGAGAGGAAGGGAGGGAGAGGTCGGGCTGCCCTACCCGCAGCTGCGGCTCCCCCCTTCATTATGGGGGGGGCACCTACCTACCTACCTTCCCTATTCTGTGGGGGGCAGCTACCTACCTAACCTATCCTGGGGGGGGCAGCTACCTAATCTATCCTGGGGGGGGCAGCTACCTACCTAATCTATCCTGGGGGGGCAGCTACCTACCTAACCTATCCTGGGGGGGCAGCTACCTACCTAACCTATCCTGGGGGGGGGGCAGCTACCTACCTAACCTATCCTGGGGGGGCAGCTACCTAATCTATCCTGGGGGGGAAGCTACCTACCTAACCTATCCTGAGGGGGCACCTACCTACCCTATCCTGGGGGGCAGCTACCTACTCTAACCTATCCTGGGGGGCAGCTACCTACTCTAACCTATCCTGGGGGGCAGCTACCTACTCTAACCTATCCTGGGGGCAGCTACCTAATCTATCCTGGGGAAAGCTACCTAATCTATCCTGGGGGGCAGCTACCTAATCTAACCTATACTGGGGGGCACCTACCTCATCTAACCTATACTGAGGGGCAGCTACCTAATCTAACCTATACTGGGGGGTACCTACCTATCTAACCTGTGGCACTTACTTGTCTAACCTGTATTCGGGGCACCTAGCTAGCCTATACAGGTGGCAACTATACTGGCTACCTATATTGGAGGCATCTACCTAACTAACCTATACTGGGGGCACCTACCTATCTAACCTATGCTGGGGGCAACTATTCTGGCTACCTATATTAGAGGCACCCACCTAGCAAACCTGTACTGAGGGCACCTATCTATCTAACTTATAACGGCGGCACCTGCCTATCTAACCTATACTGGGGGCAACTATACTGGCTACCTATGCTGGAGGCACCTACCTGGCTAACCTATACCGGGGGCAACTATACTGGCTTACCTATGCCAGGCTACCTATACTAGGGGGGCCTATAGCTATAGCTGGCTATAGGGATTCGGATATGTGTGTGCCTATACTGGCTACCTATGCTGGAGGCACCTACCTGGCTAACCTATACCGGGGGCAACTATACTGGCTTACCTATGCCAGGCTACCTATACTAGGGGGACCTATAGCTATAGCTGGCTATAGGGATTCGGATATGTGTGTGCGTCGGGTGTTGCCGGGGGAGGGGGGCTGTTGTTGCCGGGGGGGGGGGGGGCACATCCAGATTCCGCATCGGGGCCCAGAGGTTTGTAGCTACGCCACTGCCTCCATTGTGTCCTTCACGTATTAAGGCAGAGAGACTACTATGGGTTGTAATCTATTATCAATATACTGTGCTATTCTCTCTAAGGGCCCCCCTTTGCGGATATAATGGGCCTGCCCGGGGGATTCATAAAATTTTTGTGGGTTTTGGGGATTATATAGAATGTTGGGATTGTAAACTCCTTCACTTCCATATACCTGAACTCGCTTTCCAGTAATATCCCTTCTACATACCCCCATGATAATTTCATGTTAATGTCCGTTATTAACTGTATGAAAGGATTACCTCTCACCTTCCTATAACATTCAGAATCTCCAAAAAGTCTCTCTGCCTCCATTACATATTTATCCTGTGTCATTAAAACGACATTTCCGCCCTTGTCACTCTTTTTGATTATTACATTGTCCATAGATTGTAACTCTCTTAGGGCTTTTTGCTCACTATCTGTTAAATTTTGACTCCCTTTATCAGACCAATTTATGGTTTTTAAATCCTTCTCCACCATGACCTGTAAGAACACTGCGGTGGATCTATTGGCATAAAGTGATGGCATAAATTTACTACTACTACTACTATTCAACTTAGTAAACATTTTTATTCCGTCATTTTCTTGATCCTCTCCCCAATACACATATATATACACATATACAGTGGTGTGAAAAACTATTTGCCCCCATCCTGATTTTTTATTCTTTTGCATGTTTGTCACACTTAAAATGTTTCTGCTCATCAAAAACCGTTAACTATTAGTCAAAGATAACATAATTGAACACAAAATGCAGTTTTAAATGATGGTTTTTATTATTTAGTGAGGGAAAAAAACCTCAAAACCTACATGGCCCTGTGTGAAAAAGTGATTGCCCCCCCTTGATAAAAAAATAACTTAACTGTGGTTTATCACACCTGAGTTCAATTTCTGTAGTCACCCCCAGGCCTGATTACTGCCACACCTGTTTCAATCAAGAAACCACTTAAATAGGAGCTATCTGACACAGAGAAGTAGACCAAAAGCACCTCAAAAGCTAGACATCAAGGCAAGATCCAAAGAAATTCAGGAACAAATGAGAACAAAAAGTACTGTAATTGACATCCATCAGTCTGGTAAATTATAAAGCCATTTCTAAAGCTTTGGGACTCCAGCGAACCACAGTGAGTGCAATTATCCACAAATGGCAAAAACATGGAACAGGGATGAACCTTCCCAGGAGTGGCTGGCCGACCAAAATTACCCCAAGAGCGCAGAGAAAACTCATCCGAGAGGCCACAAAAGAC